>NW_027507091.1:0-45000 GCF_052324685.1 Brachyhypopomus gauderio
TTCTTCAAAAGTTGCACTTTTGCTCCAAGTTATGCTCAGAAACACTGTTTAGAGCGCTTACAGCGCCAGCAAACGCTGTTTTGAACGCCTTAATACAAGACTTACTACTTGTTTGGAAATGCATGTGTAACATTACAAATATGATAAACAGCTTGTTATCACATCCAAACACTGTTTTGGAACAAAATATGAAGTTTTCAGTTCATTCTTCAAAAGTTGCACTTTGCCACAAGTTATGCTCAGAAAACACTGTTTAGAGCTCTTACAAACGCCAGCAAACGCTGTTTTGAACGCCTTAATACAAGACTTACCTACTTGTTAGGAAATGCACGTGTAACATTACAAACATGATAAAACAGCTTGTTATCACATCCAAAACACTGTTTTAGAACAAAATATGAGTTTTCAGTTCATTCTTCAAAAGTTGCACTTTTGCTCCAAGTTATGCTCAGAAACACTGTTTAGAGCGCTTACAGCGCCAGCAAACGCTGTTTTGACGCCTAAACAAGACTTACTCTTGTTTGGAAATGCATGTGTAACATTACAAACCTGATAAAACAGCTTGTTATCACATCTAAACACTGTTTTGGAACAAAATATGAGTTTTTCAGTTCATTCTTCAAAAGTTGCACTTTTGCTCCAAGTTATGCTCAGAAACACTGTTTAGAGCGCTTACAGCGCAGCAAACGCTGTTTTGACGCCTTAATTGCAAGCCTTACCTACTTGTTAGGAAATGCATGTGTAACATTACAAACCTGATAAAACAGCTTGTTATCACATCCAAACACTGTTTTAGAACAAAATATGAGTTTTCAGTTCATTCTTCAAAAGTTGCACTTTTGCCACAAGTTATGCTCAGAAACACTGTTTAGAGCGCTTACAGCGCCAGCAACACGCTGTTTTGAACGCCTTAATGCAAGGCCTTACCTACTTGTTAGGAAATGCAATGTGTAACATTACAAACATGATAAAACAGCTTGTTATCACAATCCAAACACTGTTTTAGAACAAAATATGAGTTTTCAGTTCATTCTTCAAAAGTTGCACTTTTGCCACAAGTTATGCTCAGAAAACACTGTTTAGAGCGCTTACAGCGCCAGCAAACGCTGTTTTGAACGCCTTAATGCAAGCCTTACCTACTTGTTAGGAAATGCATGTGTAACATTACAAACATGATAAAACAGCTTGTTATCACATCCAAACACTGTTTTAGAACAAAATATGAGTTTTCAGTTCATTCTTCAAAAGTTGCACTTTTGCTCCAAGTTATGCTCAGAAACACTGTTTAGAGCGCTTACAGCGCCAGCAAACGCTGTTTTGAACGCCTTAATGCAAGACTTACTACTTGTTAGAAAATGGATGTGTAACATTACAAACATGATAAAACAGCTTGTTATCACATCCAAACACTGTTTTCATTCAAAATATGAGTTTTCTTTTCATTCTTGAAAAGTTTGCACTTTTGCTCCAAGTTATGCTCAGAAACACTGTTTAGAGCGCTTACAGCGCCAGCAAACGCTGTTTTGAACGCCTTAATACAAGACTTACTACTTGTTTGGAAATGCATGTGTAACATTACAAACATGATTAAAACAGCTTGTTATCACATCTAAACACTGTTTTGGAACAAAATATGAGTTTTCAGTTCATTCTTCAAAAGTTGCACTTTTGCTCCAAGTTATGCTCAGAAACACTGTTTAGAGCGCTTACAGCGCCAGCAAAACGCTGTTTTTGAACGCCTTAATGCAAGCCTTACCTACTTGTTAGGAAATGCATGTGTAACATTACAAACATGATAAAAACCAGCTTGTTATCACATCCAAACACTGTTTTAGAACAAAATATGAGTTTTCAGTTCATTCTTCAAAAGTTGCACTTTTGCCACAAGTTATGCCTCAGAAACACTGTTTAGAGCGCTTACAGCGCCAAGCAAACGCTGTTTTGAACGCCTTAATGCAAGCCTTACCTACTTGTTAGGAAATGCATGTGTAACATTACAAACATGATAAAACAGCCTTGTTATCACATCCAGAACACTGTTTTAGAACAAAATATGAGTTTTCAGTTCATTTCTTCAAAAGTTGCACTTTTGCCACAAGTTATGCTCAGAAACACTGTTTAGAGCGCTTACAGCGCCAGCAAAACGCTGTTTTGAACGCCTTAATGCAAGCCTTACCTACTTGTTAGGAAATGCCATGTGTAACATTACAAACATGATAAAACAGCTTGTTATCACATCCAAACCCTGTTTTAGAACAAAATATGAGTTTTCAGTTCATTCTTCAAAAGTTGCACTTTTGCTCCAAGTTATGCTCAGAAACACTGTTTAGAGCGCTTACAGCGCCAGCAAACGCTGTTTTGAACGCCTTAATGCAAGACTTACTACTTGTTAGAAAATGGATGTGTAACATTACAAACATGATAAAACAGCTTGTTATCACATCCAAACACTGTTTTCATTCAAAATATGAGGTTTTCTTTTCATTCTTGAAAAGTTGCACTTTTGCTCCAAGTTATGCTCAGAAACACTGTTTAGAGCGCTTACAGCGCCAGCAAACGCTTGTTTTGAACGCCTTAATGCAAGCCTTACCTACTTGTTAGAAAATGGATGTGTAACATTACAAACATGATAAAACAGCTTGTTATCACATCCAAACACTGTTTTGGAACAAAATATGAGTTTTCAGTTCATTCTTCAAAAGTTGCACTTTTGCTCCAAGTTATGCTCAGAAACACTGTTTAGAGCGCTTACAGCGCCAGCAAACGCTGTTTTGAACGCCTTAATACAAGACTTACCTACTTGTTAGGAAATGCATGTGTAACATTACAAACATGATAAAACAGCTTGTTATCACATCCAAACACTGTTTTAGAACAAAATATGAGTTTTCAGTTCATTCTTCAAAAGTTGCACTTTTGCTCCAAGTTATGCTCAGAAACACTGTTTAGAGCGCTTACAGCGCCAGCAAACGCTGTTTTGAACGCCTTAATACAAGACTTACTACTTGTTTGGAAATGCATGTGTAACATTACAAATATGATAAAACAGCTTGTTATCACATCCAAACACTGTTTTGGAACAAAATATGAGTTTTCAGTTCATTCTTCAAAAGTTGCACTTTTGCCACAAGTTATGCTCAGAAACACTGTTTAGAGCTCTTACAACGCCAGCAAACGCTGTTTTGAACGCCTTAATACAAGACTTACCTACTTGTTAGGAAATGCATGTGTAACATTACAAACATGATAAAACAGCTTGTTATCACATCCAAACACTGTTTTAGAACAAAATATGAGTTTTCAGTTCATTCTTCAAAAGTTGCACTTTTGCTCCAAGTTATGCTCAGAAACACTGTTTAGAGCGCTTACAGCGCCAGCAAACGCTGTTTTGAACGCCTTAATACAAGACTTACTACTTGTTTGGAAATGCATGTGTAACATTACAAACATGATAAAACAGCTTGTTATCACATCTAAACACTGTTTTGGAACAAAATATGAGTTTTCAGTTCATTCTTCAAAAGTTGCACTTTTGCTCCAAGTTATGCTCAGAAACACTGTTTAGAGCGCTTACAGCGCCAGCAAATGCTGTTTTGAACGCCTTAATGCAAGCCTTACCTACTTGTTAGGAAATGCATGTGTAACATTACAAACATGATAAAACAGCTTGTTATCACATCCAAACACTGTTTTAGAACAAAATATGAGTTTTCAGTTCATTCTTCAAAAGTTGCACTTTTGCCACAAGTTATGCTCAGAAACACTGTTTAGAGCGCTTACAGCGCCAGCAAACGCTGTTTTGAACGCCTTAATGCAAGCCTTACCTACTTGTTAGGAAATGCATGTGTAACATTACAAACATGATAAAACAGCTTGTTATCACATCCAAACACTGTTTTAGAACAAAATATGAGTTTTCAGTTCATTCTTCAAAAGTTGCACTTTTGCCACAAGTTATGCTCAGAAACACTGTTTAGAGCGCTTACAGCGCCAGCAAACGCTGTTTTGAACGCCTTAATGCAAGCCTTACCTACTTGTTAGGAAATGCATGTGTAACATTACAAACATGATAAAACAGCTTGTTATCACATCCAAACACTGTTTTAGAACAAAATATGAGTTTTCAGTTCATTCTTCAAAAGTTGCACTTTTGCTCCAAGTTATGCTCAGAAACACTGTTTAGAGCGCTTACAGCGCCAGCAAACGCTGTTTTGAACGCCTTAATGCAAGACTTACTACTTGTTAGAAAATGGATGTGTAACATTACAAACATGATAAAACAGCTTGTTATCACATCCAAACACTGTTTTCATTCAAAATATGAGTTTTCTTTTCATTCTTGAAAAGTTGCACTTTTGCTCCAAGTTATGCTCAGAAACACTGTTTAGAGCGCTTACAGCGCCAGCAAACGCTGTTTTGAACGCCTTAATGCAAGCCTTACCTACTTGTTAGGAAATGCATGTGTAACATTACAAACATGATAAAACAGCTTGTTATCACATCCAAACACTGTTTTAGAACAAAATATGAGTTTTCAGTTCATTCTTCAAAAGTTGCACTTTTGCTCCAAGTTATGCTCAGAAACACTGTTTAGAGCGCTTACAGCGCCAGCAAACGCTGTTTTGAACGCCTTAATGCAAGCCTTACCTACTTGTTAGGAAATGCATGTGTAACATTACAAACATGATAAAACAGCTTGTTATCACATCCAAACACTGTTTTAGAACAAAATATGAGTTTTCAGTTCATTCTTCAAAAGTTGCACTTTTGCTCCAAGTTATGCTCAGAAACACTGTTTAGAGCGCTTACAGCGCCAGCAAACGCTGTTTTGAACGCCTTAATGCAAGCCTTACCTACTTGTTAGGAAATGCATGTGTAACATTACAAACATGATAAAACAGCTTGTTTTCACATCCAAACACTGTTTTAGAACAAAATATGAGTTTTCAGTTCATTCTTCAAAAGTTGCACTTTTGCTCCAAGTTATGCTCAGAAACACTGTTTAGAGCGCTTACAGCGCCAGCAAACGCTGTTTTGAACGCCTTAATGCAAGACTTACTACTTGTTAGAAAATGGATGTGTAACATTACAAACATGATAAAACAGCTTGTTATCACATCCAAACACTGTTTTCATTCAAAATATGAGTTTTCTTTTCATTCTTGAAAAGTTGCACTTTTGCTCCAAGTTATGCTCAGAAACACTGTTTAGAGCGCTTACAGCGCCAGCAAACGCTGTTTTGAACGCCTTAATGCAAGCCTTACCTACTTGTTAGAAAATGGATGTGTAACATTACAAACATGATAAAACAGCTTGTTATCACATCCAAACACTGTTTTGGAACAAAATATGAGTTTACAGTTCATTCTTCAAAAGTTGCACTTTTGCTCCAAGTTATGCTCAGAAACACTGTTTAGAGCGCTTACAGCGCCAGCAAACGCTGTTTTGAACGCCTTAATACAAGACTTACCTACTTGTTAGGAAATGCATGTGTAACATTACAAACATGATAAAACAGCTTGTTATCACATCCAAACACTGTTTTAGAACAAAATATGAGTTTTCAGTTCATTCTTCAAAAGTTGCACTTTTGCTCCAAGTTATGCTCAGAAACACTGTTTAGAGCGCTTACAGCGCCAGCAAACGCTGTTTTGAACGCCTTAATGCAAGCCTTACCTACTTGTTAGGAAATGCATGTGTAACATTACAAACATGATAAAACAGCTTGTTATCACATCCAAACACTGTTTTAGAACAAAATATGAGTTTTCAGTTCATTCTTCAAAAGTTGCACTTTTGCTCCAAGTTATGCTCAGAAACACTGTTTAGAGCGCTTACAGCGCCAGCAAACGCTGTTTTGAACGCCTTAATGCAAGCCTTACCTACTTGTTAGGAAATGCATGTGTAACATTACAAACATGATAAAACAGCTTGTTATCACATCCAAACACTGTTTTAGAACAAAATATGAGTTTTCAGTTCATTCTTCAAAAGTTGCACTTTTGCTCCAAGTTATGCTCAGAAACACTGTTTAGAGCGCTTACAGCGCCAGCAAACGCTGTTTTGAACGCCTTAATGCAAGACTTACTACTTGTTAGAAAATGGATGTGTAACATTACAAACATGATAAAACAGCTTGTTATCACATCCAAACACTGTTTTCATTCAAAATATGAGTTTTCTTTTCATTCTTGAAAAGTTGCACTTTTGCTCCAAGTTATGCTCAGAAACACTGTTTAGAGCGCTTACAGCGCCAGCAAACGCTGTTTTGAACGCCTTAATGCAAGCCTTACCTACTTGTTAGGAAATGCATGTGTAACATTACAAACATGATAAAACAGCTTGTTATCACATCCAAACACTGTTTTAGAACAAAATATGAGTTTTCTTTTCATTCTTGAAAAGTTGCACTTTTGCCCCAAGTTATGCTCAGAAACACTGTTTAGAGCTCTTACAACGCCAGCAAACGCTGTTTTGAACGCCTTAATGCAAGCCTTACCTACTTGTTAGGAAATGCATGTGTAACATTACAAACATGATAAAACAGCTTGTTATCACATCCAAACACTGTTTTGGAACAAAATATGAGTTTTCAGTTCATTCTTCAAAAGTTGCACTTTTGCCACAAGTTATGCTCAGAAACACTGTTTAGAGCTCTTACAACGCCAGCAAACGCTGTTTTGAACGCCTTAATGCAAGCCTTACTACTTGTTAGGAAATGCATGTGTAACATTACAAACATGATAAAACAGCTTGTTATCACATCCAAACACTGTTTTAGAACAAAATATGAGTTTTCAGTTCATTCTTCAAAAGTTGCACTTTTGCTCCAAGTTATGCTCAGAAACACTGTTTAGAGCTCTTACAACGCCAGCAAACGCTGTTTTGAACGCCTTAATGCAAGCCTTACTACTTGTTAGGAAATGCATGTGTAACATTACAAACATGATAAAACAGCTTGTTATCACATCCAAACACTGTTTTGGAACAAAATATGAGTTTTCAGTTCATTCTTCAAAAGTTGCACTTTTGCTCCAAGTTATGCTCAGAAACACTGTTTAGAGCGCTTACAGCGCCAGCAAACGCTGTTTTGAACGCCTTAATACAAGACTTACCTACTTGTTAGGAAATGCATGTGTAACATTACAAACATGATAAAACAGCTTGTTATCACATCCAAACACTGTTTTAGAACAAAATATGAGTTTTCAGTTCATTCTTCAAAAGTTGCACTTTTGCTCCAAGTTATGCTCAGAAACACTGTTTAGAGCGCTTACAGCGCCAGCAAACGCTGTTTTGAACGCCTTAATACAAGACTTACTACTTGTTTGGAAATGCATGTGTAACATTACAAATATGATAAAACAGCTTGTTATCACATCCAAACACTGTTTTGGAACAAAATATGACTTTTCAGTTCATTCTTCAAAAGTTGCACTTTTGCCACAAGTTATGCTCAGAAACACTGTTTAGAGCTCTTACAACGCCAGCAAACGCTGTTTTGAACGCCTTAATACAAGACTTACTACTTGTTTGGAAATGCATGTGTAACATTACAAACATGATAAAACAGCTTGTTATCACATCTAAACACTGTTTTGGAACAAAATATGAGTTTTCAGTTCATTCTTCAAAAGTTGCACTTTTGCCACAAGTTATGCTCAGAAACACTGTTTAGAGCTCTTACAACGCCAGCAAACGCTGTTTTGAACGCCTTAATGCAAGCCTTACTACTTGTTAGGAAATGCATGTGTAACATTACAAACATGATAAAACAGCTTGTTATCACATCCAAACACTGTTTTGGAACAAAATATGAGTTTTCAGTTCATTCTTCAAAAGTTGCACTTTTGCTCCAAGTTATGCTCAGAAACACTGTTTAGAGCGCTTACAGCGCCAGCAAACGCTGTTTTGAACGCCTTAATACAAGACTTACCTACTTGTTAGGAAATGCATGTGTAACATTACAAACATGATAAAACAGCTTGTTATCACATCCAAACACTGTTTTAGAACAAAATATGAGTTTTCAGTTCATTCTTCAAAAGTTGCACTTTTGCTCCAAGTTATGCTCAGAAACACTGTTTAGAGCGCTTACAGCGCCAGCAAACGCTGTTTTGAACGCCTTAATACAAGACTTACTACTTGTTTGGAAATGCATGTGTAACATTACAAATATGATAAAACAGCTTGTTATCACATCCAAACACTGTTTTGGAACAAAATATGAGTTTTCAGTTCATTCTTCAAAAGTTGCACTTTTGCCACAAGTTATGCTCAGAAACACTGTTTAGAGCTCTTACAACGCCAGCAAACGCTGTTTTGAACGCCTTAATACAAGACTTACCTACTTGTTAGGAAATGCATGTGTAACATTACAAACATGATAAAACAGCTTGTTATCACATCCAAACACTGTTTTAGAACAAAATATGAGTTTTCAGTTCATTCTTCAAAAGTTGCACTTTTGCTCCAAGTTATGCTCAGAAACACTGTTTAGAGCGCTTACAGCGCCAGCAAACGCTGTTTTGAACGCCTTAATACAAGACTTACTACTTGTTTGGAAATGCATGTGTAACATTACAAACATGATAAAACAGCTTGTTATCACATCTAAACACTGTTTTGGAACAAAATATGAGTTTTCAGTTCATTCTTCAAAAGTTGCACTTTTGCTCCAAGTTATGCTCAGAAACACTGTTTAGAGCGCTTACAGCGCCAGCAAACGCTGTTTTGAACGCCTTAATGCAAGCCTTACCTACTTGTTAGGAAATGCATGTGTAACATTACAAACATGATAAAACAGCTTGTTATCACATCCAAACACTGTTTTAGAACAAAATATGAGTTTTCAGTTCATTCTTCAAAAGTTGCACTTTTGCCACAAGTTATGCTCAGAAACACTGTTTAGAGCGCTTACAGCGCCAGCAAACGCTGTTTTGAACGCCTTAATGCAAGCCTTACCTACTTGTTAGGAAATGCATGTGTAACATTACAAACATGATAAAACAGCTTGTTATCACATCCAAACACTGTTTTAGAACAAAATATGAGTTTTCAGTTCATTCTTCAAAAGTTGCACTTTTGCCACAAGTTATGCTCAGAAACACTGTTTAGAGCGCTTACAGCGCCAGCAAACGCTGTTTTGAACGCCTTAATGCAAGCCTTACCTACTTGTTAGGAAATGCATGTGTAACATTACAAACATGATAAAACAGCTTGTTATCACATCCAAACACTGTTTTAGAACAAAATATGAGTTTTCAGTTCATTCTTCAAAAGTTGCACTTTTGCTCCAAGTTATGCTCAGAAACACTGTTTAGAGCGCTTACAGCGCCAGCAAACGCTGTTTTGAACGCCTTAATGCAAGACTTACTACTTGTTAGAAAATGGATGTGTAACATTACAAACATGATAAAACAGCTTGTTATCACATCCAAACACTGTTTTCATTCAAAATATGAGTTTTCTTTTCATTCTTGAAAAGTTGCACTTTTGCTCCAAGTTATGCTCAGAAACACTGTTTAGAGCGCTTACAGCGCCAGCAAACGCTGTTTTGAACGCCTTAATACAAGACTTACTACTTGTTTGGAAATGCATGTGTAACATTACAAACATGATAAAACAGCTTGTTATCACATCTAAACACTGTTTTGGAACAAAATATGAGTTTTCAGTTCATTCTTCAAAAGTTGCACTTTTGCTCCAAGTTATGCTCAGAAACACTGTTTAGAGCGCTTACAGCGCCAGCAAACGCTGTTTTGAACGCCTTAATGCAAGCCTTACCTACTTGTTAGGAAATGCATGTGTAACATTACAAACATGATAAAACAGCTTGTTATCACATCCAAACACTGTTTTAGAACAAAATATGAGTTTTCAGTTCATTCTTCAAAAGTTGCACTTTTGCCACAAGTTATGCTCAGAAACACTGTTTAGAGCGCTTACAGCGCCAGCAAACGCTGTTTTGAACGCCTTAATGCAAGCCTTACCTACTTGTTAGGAAATGCATGTGTAACATTACAAACATGATAAAACAGCTTGTTATCACATCCAAACACTGTTTTAGAACAAAATATGAGTTTTCAGTTCATTCTTCAAAAGTTGCACTTTTGCCACAAGTTATGCTCAGAAACACTGTTTAGAGCGCTTACAGCGCCAGCAAACGCTGTTTTGAACGCCTTAATGCAAGCCTTACCTACTTGTTAGGAAATGCATGTGTAACATTACAAACATGATAAAACAGCTTGTTATCACATCCAAACACTGTTTTAGAACAAAATATGAGTTTTCAGTTCATTCTTCAAAAGTTGCACTTTTGCTCCAAGTTATGCTCAGAAACACTGTTTAGAGCGCTTACAGCGCCAGCAAACGCTGTTTTGAACGCCTTAATGCAAGACTTACTACTTGTTAGAAAATGGATGTGTAACATTACAAACATGATAAAACAGCTTGTTATCACATCCAAACACTGTTTTCATTCAAAATATGAGTTTTCTTTTCATTCTTGAAAAGTTGCACTTTTGCTCCAAGTTATGCTCAGAAACACTGTTTAGAGCGCTTACAGCGCCAGCAAACGCTGTTTTGAACGCCTTAATGCAAGCCTTACCTACTTGTTAGAAAATGGATGTGTAACATTACAAACATGATAAAACAGCTTGTTATCACATCCAAACACTGTTTTGGAACAAAATATGAGTTTTCAGTTCATTCTTCAAAAGTTGCACTTTTGCTCCAAGTTATGCTCAGAAACACTGTTTAGAGCGCTTACAGCGCCAGCAAACGCTGTTTTGAACGCCTTAATACAAGACTTACCTACTTGTTAGGAAATGCATGTGTAACATTACAAACATGATAAAACAGCTTGTTATCACATCCAAACACTGTTTTAGAACAAAATATGAGTTTTCAGTTCATTCTTCAAAAGTTGCACTTTTGCTCCAAGTTATGCTCAGAAACACTGTTTAGAGCGCTTACAGCGCCAGCAAACGCTGTTTTGAACGCCTTAATACAAGACTTACTACTTGTTTGGAAATGCATGTGTAACATTACAAATATGATAAAACAGCTTGTTATCACATCCAAACACTGTTTTGGAACAAAATATGAGTTTTCAGTTCATTCTTCAAAAGTTGCACTTTTGCCACAAGTTATGCTCAGAAACACTGTTTAGAGCTCTTACAACGCCAGCAAACGCTGTTTTGAACGCCTTAATACAAGACTTACCTACTTGTTAGGAAATGCATGTGTAACATTACAAACATGATAAAACAGCTTGTTATCACATCCAAACACTGTTTTAGAACAAAATATGAGTTTTCAGTTCATTCTTCAAAAGTTGCACTTTTGCTCCAAGTTATGCTCAGAAACACTGTTTAGAGCGCTTACAGCGCCAGCAAACGCTGTTTTGAACGCCTTAATACAAGACTTACTACTTGTTTGGAAATGCATGTGTAACATTACAAACATGATAAAACAGCTTGTTATCACATCTAAACACTGTTTTGGAACAAAATATGAGTTTTCAGTTCATTCTTCAAAAGTTGCACTTTTGCTCCAAGTTATGCTCAGAAACACTGTTTAGAGCGCTTACAGCGCCAGCAAATGCTGTTTTGAACGCCTTAATGCAAGCCTTACCTACTTGTTAGGAAATGCATGTGTAACATTACAAACATGATAAAACAGCTTGTTATCACATCCAAACACTGTTTTAGAACAAAATATGAGTTTTCAGTTCATTCTTCAAAAGTTGCACTTTTGCCACAAGTTATGCTCAGAAACACTGTTTAGAGCGCTTACAGCGCCAGCAAACGCTGTTTTGAACGCCTTAATGCAAGCCTTACCTACTTGTTAGGAAATGCATGTGTAACATTACAAACATGATAAAACAGCTTGTTATCACATCCAAACACTGTTTTAGAACAAAATATGAGTTTTCAGTTCATTCTTCAAAAGTTGCACTTTTGCCACAAGTTATGCTCAGAAACACTGTTTAGAGCGCTTACAGCGCCAGCAAACGCTGTTTTGAACGCCTTAATGCAAGCCTTACCTACTTGTTAGGAAATGCATGTGTAACATTACAAACATGATAAAACAGCTTGTTATCACATCCAAACACTGTTTTAGAACAAAATATGAGTTTTCAGTTCATTCTTCAAAAGTTGCACTTTTGCTCCAAGTTATGCTCAGAAACACTGTTTAGAGCGCTTACAGCGCCAGCAAACGCTGTTTTGAACGCCTTAATGCAAGACTTACTACTTGTTAGAAAATGGATGTGTAACATTACAAACATGATAAAACAGCTTGTTATCACATCCAAACACTGTTTTCATTCAAAATATGAGTTTTCTTTTCATTCTTGAAAAGTTGCACTTTTGCTCCAAGTTATGCTCAGAAACACTGTTTAGAGCGCTTACAGCGCCAGCAAACGCTGTTTTGAACGCCTTAATGCAAGCCTTACCTACTTGTTAGGAAATGCATGTGTAACATTACAAACATGATAAAACAGCTTGTTATCACATCCAAACACTGTTTTAGAACAAAATATGAGTTTTCAGTTCATTCTTCAAAAGTTGCACTTTTGCTCCAAGTTATGCTCAGAAACACTGTTTAGAGCGCTTACAGCGCCAGCAAACGCTGTTTTGAACGCCTTAATGCAAGCCTTACCTACTTGTTAGGAAATGCATGTGTAACATTACAAACATGATAAAACAGCTTGTTATCACATCCAAACACTGTTTTAGAACAAAATATGAGTTTTCAGTTCATTCTTCAAAAGTTGCACTTTTGCTCCAAGTTATGCTCAGAAACACTGTTTAGAGCGCTTACAGCGCCAGCAAACGCTGTTTTGAACGCCTTAATGCAAGCCTTACCTACTTGTTAGGAAATGCATGTGTAACATTACAAACATGATAAAACAGCTTGTTTTCACATCCAAACACTGTTTTAGAACAAAATATGAGTTTTCAGTTCATTCTTCAAAAGTTGCACTTTTGCTCCAAGTTATGCTCAGAAACACTGTTTAGAGCGCTTACAGCGCCAGCAAACGCTGTTTTGAACGCCTTAATGCAAGACTTACTACTTGTTAGAAAATGGATGTGTAACATTACAAACATGATAAAACAGCTTGTTATCACATCCAAACACTGTTTTAGAACAAAATATGAGTTTTCAGTTCATTCTTCAAAAGTTGCACTTTTGCTCCAAGTTATGCTCAGAAACACTGTTTAGAGCTCTTACAACGCCAGCAAACGCTGTTTTGAACGCCTTAATGCAAGCCTTACTACTTGTTAGGAAATGCATGTGTAACATTACAAACATGATAAAACAGCTTGTTATCACATCCAAACACTGTTTTGGAACAAAATATGAGTTTTCAGTTCATTCTTCAAAAGTTGCACTTTTGCTCCAAGTTATGCTCAGAAACACTGTTTAGATCGCTTACAGCGCCAGCAAACGCTGTTTTGAACGCCTTAATACAAGACTTACCTACTTGTTAGGAAATGCATGTGTAACATTACAAACATGATAAAACAGCTTGTTATCACATCCAAACACTGTTTTAGAACAAAATATGAGTTTTCAGTTCATTCTTCAAAAGTTGCACTTTTGCTCCAAGTTATGCTCAGAAACACTGTTTAGAGCGCTTACAGCGCCAGCAAACGCTGTTTTGAACGCCTTAATACAAGACTTACTACTTGTTTGGAAATGCATGTGTAACATTACAAATATGATAAAACAGCTTGTTATCACATCCAAACACTGTTTTAGAACAAAATATGAGTTTTCAGTTCATTCTTCAAAAGTTGCACTTTTGCTCCAAGTTATGCTCAGAAACACTGTTTAGAGCGCTTACAGCGCCAGCAAACGCTGTTTTGAACGCCTTAATACAAGACTTACTACTTGTTTGGAAATGCATGTGTAACATTACAAACATGATAAAACAGCTTGTTATCACATCTAAACACTGTTTTGGAACAAAATATGAGTTTTCAGTTCATTCTTCAAAAGTTGCACTTTTGCCACAAGTTATGCTCAGAAACACTGTTTAGAGCTCTTACAACGCCAGCAAACGCTGTTTTGAACGCCTTAATGCAAGCCTTACTACTTGTTAGGAAATGCATGTGTAACATTACAAACATGATAAAACAGCTTGTTATCACATCCAAACACTGTTTTGGAACAAAATATGAGTTTTCAGTTCATTCTTCAAAAGTTGCACTTTTGCTCCAAGTTATGCTCAGAAACACTGTTTAGAGCGCTTACAGCGCCAGCAAACGCTGTTTTGAACGCCTTAATACAAGACTTACCTACTTGTTAGGAAATGCATGTGTAACATTACAAACATGATAAAACAGCTTGTTATCACATCCAAACACTGTTTTAGAACAAAATATGAGTTTTCAGTTCATTCTTCAAAAGTTGCACTTTTGCTCCAAGTTATGCTCAGAAACACTGTTTAGAGCGCTTACAGCGCCAGCAAACGCTGTTTTGAACGCCTTAATACAAGACTTACTACTTGTTTGGAAATGCATGTGTAACATTACAAATATGATAAAACAGCTTGTTATCACATCTAAACACTGTTTTGGAACAAAATATGAGTTTTCAGTTCATTCTTCAAAAGTTGCACTTTTGCTCCAAGTTATGCTCAGAAACACTGTTTAGAGCGCTTACAGCGCCAGCAAACGCTGTTTTGAACGCCTTAATGCAAGCCTTACCTACTTGTTAGGAAATGCATGTGTAACATTACAAACATGATAAAACAGCTTGTTATCACATCCAAACACTGTTTTAGAACAAAATATGAGTTTTCAGTTCATTCTTCAAAAGTTGCACTTTTGCCACAAGTTATGCTCAGAAACACTGTTTAGAGCGCTTACAGCGCCAGCAAACGCTGTTTTGAACGCCTTAATGCAAGCCTTACCTACTTGTTAGGAAATGCATGTGTAACATTACAAACATGATAAAACAGCTTGTTATCACATCCAAACACTGTTTTAGAACAAAATATGAGTTTTCAGTTCATTCTTCAAAAGTTGCACTTTTGCCACAAGTTATGCTCAGAAACACTGTTTAGAGCGCTTACAGCGCCAGCAAACGCTGTTTTGAACGCCTTAATGCAAGCCTTACCTACTTGTTAGGAAATGCATGTGTAACATTACAAACATGATAAAACAGCTTGTTATCACATCCAAACACTGTTTTAGAACAAAATATGAGTTTTCAGTTCATTCTTCAAAAGTTGCACTTTTGCTCCAAGTTATGCTCAGAAACACTGTTTAGAGCGCTTACAGCGCCAGCAAACGCTGTTTTGAACGCCTTAATGCAAGACTTACTACTTGTTAGAAAATGGATGTGTAACATTACAAACATGATAAAACAGCTTGTTATCACATCCAAACACTGTTTTCATTCAAAATATGAGTTTTCTTTTCATTCTTGAAAAGTTGCACTTTTGCTCCAAGTTATGCTCAGAAACACTGTTTAGAGCGCTTACAGCGCCAGCAAACGCTGTTTTGAACGCCTTAATGCAAGCCTTACCTACTTGTTAGAAAATGGATGTGTAACATTACAAACATGATAAAACAGCTTGTTATCACATCCAAACACTGTTTTGGAACAAAATATGAGTTTTCAGTTCATTCTTCAAAAGTTGCACTTTTGCTCCAAGTTATGCTCAGAAACACTGTTTAGAGCGCTTACAGCGCCAGCAAACGCTGTTTTGAACGCCTTAATACAAGACTTACCTACTTGTTAGGAAATGCATGTGTAACATTACAAACATGATAAAACAGCTTGTTATCACATCCAAACACTGTTTTAGTACAAAATATGAGTTTTCAGTTCATTCTTCAAAAGTTGCACTTTTGCTCCAAGTTATGCTCAGAAACACTGTTTAGAGCGCTTACAGCGCCAGCAAACGCTGTTTTGAACGCCTTAATGCAAGCCTTACCTACTTGTTAGGAAATGCATGTGTAACATTACAAACATGATAAAACAGCTTGTTATCACATCCAAACACTGTTTTAGAACAAAATATGAGTTTTCAGTTCATTCTTCAAAAGTTGCACTTTTGCTCCAAGTTATGCTCAGAAACACTGTTTAGAGCGCTTACAGCGCCAGCAAACGCTGTTTTGAACGCCTTAATGCAAGCCTTACCTACTTGTTAGGAAATGCATGTGTAACATTACAAACATGATAAAACAGCTTGTTATCACATCCAAACACTGTTTTAGAACAAAATATGAGTTTTCAGTTCATTCTTCAAAAGTTGCACTTTTGCTCCAAGTTATGCTCAGAAACACTGTTTAGAGCGCTTACAGCGCCAGCAAACGCTGTTTTGAACGCCTTAATGCAAGACTTACTACTTGTTAGAAAATGGATGTGTAACATTACAAACATGATAAAACAGCTTGTTATCACATCCAAACACTGTTTTCATTCAAAATATGAGTTTTCTTTTCATTCTTGAAAAGTTGCACTTTTGCTCCAAGTTATGCTCAGAAACACTGTTTAGAGCGCTTACAGCGCCAGCAAACGCTGTTTTGAACGCCTTAATGCAAGACTTACTACTTGTTAGAAAATGGATGTGTAACATTACAAACATGATAAAACAGCTTGTTATCACATCCAAACACTGTTTTCATTCAAAATATGAGTTTTCTTTTCATTCTTGAAAAGTTGCACTTTTGCTCCAAGTTATGCTCAGAAACACTGTTTAGAGCGCTTACAGCGCCAGCAAACGCTGTTTTGAACGCCTTAATACAAGACTTACCTACTTGTTAGGAAATGCATGTGTAACATTACAAACATGATAAAACAGCTTGTTATCACATCCAAACACTGTTTTAGAACAAAATATGAGTTTTCAGTTCATTCTTCAAAAGTTGCACTTTTGCTCCAAGTTATGCTCAGAAACACTGTTTAGAGCGCTTACAGCGCCAGCAAACGCTGTTTTGAACGCCTTAATACAAGACTTACTACTTGTTTGGAAATGCATGTGTAACATTACAAATATGATAAAACAGCTTGTTATCACATCTAAACACTGTTTTGGAACAAAATATGAGTTTTCAGTTCATTCTTCAAAAGTTGCACTTTTGCTCCAAGTTATGCTCAGAAACACTGTTTAGAGCGCTTACAGCGCCAGCAAACGCTGTTTTGAACGCCTTAATGCAAGCCTTACCTACTTGTTAGGAAATGCATGTGTAACATTACAAACATGATAAAACAGCTTGTTATCACATCCAAACACTGTTTTAGAACAAAATATGAGTTTTCAGTTCATTCTTCAAAAGTTGCACTTTTGCCACAAGTTATGCTCAGAAACACTGTTTAGAGCGCTTACAGCGCCAGCAAACGCTGTTTTGAACGCCTTAATACAAGACTTACTACTTGTTTGGAAATGCATGTGTAACATTACAAATATGATAAAACAGCTTGTTATCACATCCAAACACTGTTTTAGAACAAAATATGAGTTTTCAGTTCATTCTTCAAAAGTTGCACTTTTGCTCCAAGTTATGCTCAGAAACACTGTTTAGAGCGCTTACAGCGCCAGCAAACGCTGTTTTGAACGCCTTAATACAAGACTTACTACTTGTTTGGAAATGCATGTGTAACATTACAAACATGATAAAACAGCTTGTTATCACATCTAAACACTGTTTTGGAACAAAATATGAGTTTTCAGTTCATTCTTCAAAAGTTGCACTTTTGCCACAAGTTATGCTCAGAAACACTGTTTAGAGCTCTTACAACGCCAGCAAACGCTGTTTTGAACGCCTTAATGCAAGCCTTACTACTTGTTAGGAAATGCATGTGTAACATTACAAACATGATAAAACAGCTTGTTATCACATCCAAACACTGTTTTGGAACAAAATATGAGTTTTCAGTTCATTCTTCAAAAGTTGCACTTTTGCTCCAAGTTATGCTCAGAAACACTGTTTAGAGCGCTTACAGCGCCAGCAAACGCTGTTTTGAACGCCTTAATACAAGACTTACCTACTTGTTAGGAAATGCATGTGTAACATTACAAACATGATAAAACAGCTTGTTATCACATCCAAACACTGTTTTAGAACAAAATATGAGTTTTCAGTTCATTCTTCAAAAGTTGCACTTTTGCTCCAAGTTATGCTCAGAAACACTGTTTAGAGCGCTTACAGCGCCAGCAAACGCTGTTTTGAACGCCTTAATACAAGACTTACTACTTGTTTGGAAATGCATGTGTAACATTACAAATATGATAAAACAGCTTGTTATCACATCTAAACACTGTTTTGGAACAAAATATGAGTTTTCAGTTCATTCTTCAAAAGTTGCACTTTTGCTCCAAGTTATGCTCAGAAACACTGTTTAGAGCGCTTACAGCGCCAGCAAACGCTGTTTTGAACGCCTTAATGCAAGCCTTACCTACTTGTTAGGAAATGCATGTGTAACATTACAAACATGATAAAACAGCTTGTTATCACATCCAAACACTGTTTTAGAACAAAATATGAGTTTTCAGTTCATTCTTCAAAAGTTGCACTTTTGCCACAAGTTATGCTCAGAAACACTGTTTAGAGCGCTTACAGCGCCAGCAAACGCTGTTTTGAACGCCTTAATGCAAGCCTTACCTACTTGTTAGGAAATGCATGTGTAACATTACAAACATGATAAAACAGCTTGTTATCACATCCAAACACTGTTTTAGAACAAAATATGAGTTTTCAGTTCATTCTTCAAAAGTTGCACTTTTGCCACAAGTTATGCTCAGAAACACTGTTTAGAGCGCTTACAGCGCCAGCAAACGCTGTTTTGAACGCCTTAATGCAAGCCTTACCTACTTGTTAGGAAATGCATGTGTAACATTACAAACATGATAAAACAGCTTGTTATCACATCCAAACACTGTTTTAGAACAAAATATGAGTTTTCAGTTCATTCTTCAAAAGTTGCACTTTTGCTCCAAGTTATGCTCAGAAACACTGTTTAGAGCGCTTACAGCGCCAGCAAACGCTGTTTTGAACGCCTTAATGCAAGACTTACTACTTGTTAGAAAATGGATGTGTAACATTACAAACATGATAAAACAGCTTGTTATCACATCCAAACACTGTTTTCATTCAAAATATGAGTTTTCTTTTCATTCTTGAAAAGTTGCACTTTTGCTCCAAGTTATGCTCAGAAACACTGTTTAGAGCGCTTACAGCGCCAGCAAACGCTGTTTTGAACGCCTTAATGCAAGCCTTACCTACTTGTTAGAAAATGGATGTGTAACATTACAAACATGATAAAACAGCTTGTTATCACATCCAAACACTGTTTTGGAACAAAATATGAGTTTTCAGTTCATTCTTCAAAAGTTGCACTTTTGCTCCAAGTTATGCTCAGAAACACTGTTTAGAGCGCTTACAGCGCCAGCAAACGCTGTTTTGAACGCCTTAATACAAGACTTACCTACTTGTTAGGAAATGCATGTGTAACATTACAAACATGATAAAACAGCTTGTTATCACATCCAAACACTGTTTTAGTACAAAATATGAGTTTTCAGTTCATTCTTCAAAAGTTGCACTTTTGCTCCAAGTTATGCTCAGAAACACTGTTTAGAGCGCTTACAGCGCCAGCAAACGCTGTTTTGAACGCCTTAATGCAAGCCTTACCTACTTGTTAGGAAATGCATGTGTAACATTACAAACATGATAAAACAGCTTGTTATCACATCCAAACACTGTTTTAGAACAAAATATGAGTTTTCAGTTCATTCTTCAAAAGTTGCACTTTTGCTCCAAGTTATGCTCAGAAACACTGTTTAGAGCGCTTACAGCGCCAGCAAACGCTGTTTTGAACGCCTTAATGCAAGCCTTACCTACTTGTTAGGAAATGCATGTGTAACATTACAAACATGATAAAACAGCTTGTTATCACATCCAAACACTGTTTTAGAACAAAATATGAGTTTTCAGTTCATTCTTCAAAAGTTGCACTTTTGCTCCAAGTTATGCTCAGAAACACTGTTTAGAGCGCTTACAGCGCCAGCAAACGCTGTTTTGAACGCCTTAATGCAAGACTTACTACTTGTTAGAAAATGGATGTGTAACATTACAAACATGATAAAACAGCTTGTTATCACATCCAAACACTGTTTTCATTCAAAATATGAGTTTTCTTTTCATTCTTGAAAAGTTGCACTTTTGCTCCAAGTTATGCTCAGAAACACTGTTTAGAGCGCTTACAGCGCCAGCAAACGCTGTTTTGAACGCCTTAATGCAAGACTTACTACTTGTTAGAAAATGGATGTGTAACATTACAAACATGATAAAACAGCTTGTTATCACATCCAAACACTGTTTTCATTCAAAATATGAGTTTTCTTTTCATTCTTGAAAAGTTGCACTTTTGCTCCAAGTTATGCTCAGAAACACTGTTTAGAGCGCTTACAGCGCCAGCAAACGCTGTTTTGAACGCCTTAATACAAGACTTACCTACTTGTTAGGAAATGCATGTGTAACATTACAAACATGATAAAACAGCTTGTTATCACATCCAAACACTGTTTTAGAACAAAATATGAGTTTTCAGTTCATTCTTCAAAAGTTGCACTTTTGCTCCAAGTTATGCTCAGAAACACTGTTTAGAGCGCTTACAGCGCCAGCAAACGCTGTTTTGAACGCCTTAATACAAGACTTACTACTTGTTTGGAAATGCATGTGTAACATTACAAATATGATAAAACAGCTTGTTATCACATCTAAACACTGTTTTGGAACAAAATATGAGTTTTCAGTTCATTCTTCAAAAGTTGCACTTTTGCTCCAAGTTATGCTCAGAAACACTGTTTAGAGCGCTTACAGCGCCAGCAAACGCTGTTTTGAACGCCTTAATGCAAGCCTTACCTACTTGTTAGGAAATGCATGTGTAACATTACAAACATGATAAAACAGCTTGTTATCACATCCAAACACTGTTTTAGAACAAAATAGGGTTAGGGTTAGGGTTAGGGTTAGGGTTAGGGTTAGGGTAGGGGTCAATATTGTGAAAATGGTATTTTGCCATAGACATATGATGAAGAGGGTACAGATTAGATACACGTCCTTGACCCTAACTTTTCCTATAGGTTTTAGCATGGACATGTCCATGATATATCATGAACTTGTCCGCAGATAGGGGGCGCTGTGGTCAACTTTCCTGGACACTTTGCTAATAGGACAACTTAATAATAATAACCTTTTACACACTAACCCACTAGGACTGATATATAATAAGAGTATGTTACACACTAACCCACCTATAGCGCCACATAGTGGCCATTCATCTATGGCTTATACCTCAGGGTAGGAAGGGGCTAGGAGGACGGGGGTTGCTGTGGGGGGGTCCTCGGGACCCCCTCGGGGCAGGGGTAGAGTCTTGGACCCCCACCCCAAAGTTGCCCCATCGGGTTAGGGTCTATAATTTTAAAGTGTCTTACGCTAGTTTTTCCACTAGTGTCATAGTGGTATGAATGGGTTTCAACGGGGCTTCGGTTCCTCTGGCGCCCCCTAGCGGGGGCCTTTGAAAGGGGCCCCGGGGGCCCTCCTTTGGGGCGGGGTTAAGCTCAGGGACCAGGATGGTTCCAAGTTCCATCCGGGTTAGGGTCCCTAACATGAAGGTGTCTTTCCCTTATTAGCAAAGTGGTATGAATGGAATCTAATGGAGATAGCGCCACCTAGCGGCAGGTTGAGCTAAGGGGTTTAACTCGGGGTAGGAAGGGGCTAGGAGGACGGGGGTTGCTGTGGGGGAGTCCTCGGGACCCCCTCGGGGCAGGGGTAGAGTCTTGGACCCCCACCCCAAAGTTGCCCCATCGGGTTAGGGTCTATAATTTTAAAGTGTCTTACGCTAGTTTTTCCACTAGTGTCAAAGTGGTATGAGTGGGTTTCAATAGGGGCTTCGGTTCCTCCGGCGCCCCCTAGCGGGGGCCTTGGAAAGGGGCCCTGGGGGCCCTCCTTTGGGGCGTGGTTAAGCTCAGGGACCAGGATGGTTCCAAGTTCCATCCGGGTTAGGGTCCCTAACATGAAGGTGTCTTTCCCTTATTAGCAAAGTGGTATGAATGGAATCTAATGGAGATAGCGCCACCTAGCGGCAGGTTGAACTAAGGGGTTTAACTCGGGGTAGGAAGGGGCTAGGAGGACGGGGGTTGCTGTGGGGGGGTCCTCGGGACCCCCTCGGGGCTGGGGTAGAGTCTAAGACCCACACCTCAAAGTAGCCATATCAGGTTAGGTTCCGCATCGTCAAGGTGTCTCTAAGTCTTTTTTCCCTCCCATAGGTTTATATTGCCTTGTGTCCAAATTTCAAACGTCCGCCGCGCCCACGCCGTTCGACCTAGGGCTCCGCGGCTCGGATATGTCCGTCGTGGCCGGAGACCGGTCGAGAATCTATAATTGGGTGGGGCTACGCGGTACGGTTGCCCCGCCCGAACCCCAAACGAGTCGCAGCTGACCTTTGCGACCCGGGCCTAAAAAAAAGCCCTTTTTTGGCTGCCGTTCGGCGCCCTTTTGGCGTAGGGGTACGAAACTCGGTGAGCCCCTTCAGGGCATGGCCCCGACCGACACTCTGTGGTTCGGCGCGTCTCGGCCCGACGGTCGGCCCGCAGCGCCCCCTGGCCTACTGCATTTTTTCCTCCATTAGGTCTACATTGCCTGCCATTCAAATTTAAAACGTCAGCCACGCCCAAGCCGTTCGACCCAGGGCTCTGCGGCTTCGATATGTCCGTCGTGGCTCGGTACCGGACGATAATCTATGATCGGGTGGGGCTACGCCGTACGGTTGCCCCGCCCGAACCCCGAACGTGTTGCGGTTGACCCGTGTGACCCGGGCCTAAAAAAAAGCACATTTTCAGCTGCCTTTCGGCCCCCTTTGCACGTAGGGGTACGAAACTCGGTGAGCCTCTTTAGGGCACGGTCCCGACCGACACTCTCCGATTCGGTGCGTTTCGGCGTGGCGGTTGGCCCGCGGCCAACCCTAACCCTAGGTTGTTAGGCCTACATTGACTGGCATACGATTTTGAAACGCCAGCCACGCCCACGCCGTTCGACCCAGGGGTCCGCGGCTTCGATATGTCGGTCCTGGCGGGCGGCCCATCGAGAATCTATGATTCGGTGGCGCTGCGCCGCACGGTCGGCCGGCGGCAATCCTCAACGTGCGTTTTCTCTCTTCTAACACCCTCTAAGTCCCACAGGACATTTTTCGGCTTTGAAAAGTTGCTGGGTGCGCGCCCGTTTGAGCCGGGGGTCCGAAATTCGGTGGGCCCCATTGGGGTATAGCCCCGACCGACACTCTACGGTTCGGCGACGTTCGGCGCCGCGGTCGGCCCGCCGTGCGCCGTTTTTCACCACAGTAAGTGTCTATTGACTTGAATTGAAACTTTAAACGTTTGGCCCCGCCCATGCCGTTGTTGCCAGGGGTCCGAGACTTCGATATGTCGGGCGCGGGGCGGGGGGGAAAGAGAATCTATAGTTTGGTGCGGCTGCGTTCGGCGGTTGGACTTGGAGAGCCCTTCGAAATTTGAATTTTTCTTGCTAACAGTGAGAAAAAATTAGCATCGGGTTAGTGTCTTCATCGTGTATTTGGACTCTCATATCACCAAAGTGTCTTTGAGTACTATTACGCCACATAGTGGCCGTTTGAAGTAAGGGGTATAACTCGGGGTAGGAAGGGGGTAGGACGACGGGGGTCGCTGCGGGGGGGTCCTCCCGACCCCCTCGGGGCAGCCCCAGAGTCTGGGACCCCCGCCCCAAAGTTGCCCCATCGGGTTAGGGTCTATATTTTTAAAGTGTCTTACGCTAGTTTTTCCACTAGTGTCAAAGTGGTATGAATGGGTTTCAATGGGGCTTCGGTTCCTCTGGCGCCCCCTAGCGGGGGCCTTGGAAAGGGGCCCTGGGGGCCCTCCTTTGGGGCGTGGTTAAGCTCAGGGACCAGGATGGTTCCAAGTTTCATCCGGGTTAGGGTCCCTAACATGAAGGTGTCTTTCCCTTATTAGCAAAGTGGTATGAATGGAATCTAATGGAGATAGCGCCACCTAGCGGCAGGTTGAACTAAGGGGTTTAACTCGGGGTAGGAAGGGGCTAGGAGGACGGGGGTTGCTGTGGGGGGGTCCTCGGGACCCCCTCGGGGCAGGGGTAGAGTCTTGGACCCCCACCCCAAAGTTGCCCCATCGGGTTAGGGTCTATAATTTTAAAGTGTCTTACGCTAGTTTTTCCACTAGTGTCAAAGTGGTATGAGTGGGTTTCAATAGGGGCTTCGGTTCCTCCGGCGCCCCCTAGCGGGGGCCTTGGAAAGGGGCCCTGGGGGCCCTCCTTTGGGGCGTGGTTAAGCTCAGGGACCAGGATGGTTCCAAGTTCCATCCGGGTTAGGGTCCCTAACATGAAGGTGTCTTTCCCTTATTAGCAAAGTGGTATGAATGGAATCTAATGGAGATAGCGCCACCTAGCGGCAGGTTGAACTAAGGGGTTTAACTCGGGGTAGGAAGGGGCTAGGAGGACGGGGGTTGCTGTGGGGGGGTCC
Organism: Brachyhypopomus gauderio; assembly: GCF_052324685.1. NCBI lineage: Eukaryota > Metazoa > Chordata > Actinopteri > Gymnotiformes > Hypopomidae > Brachyhypopomus > Brachyhypopomus gauderio. The sequence goes on from NW_027507091.1 coordinate 24,532, forward strand.
TCGGGACCCCCTCGGGGCAGGGGTAGAGTCTGGGACCCACACCTCAAAGTAGCCATATCAGGTTAGGGTCCGCATCGTCAAGGTGTCTCTAAGTCTTTTTTCCCTCCCATAGGTTTATATTGCCTTGTGTCCAAATTTCAAACGTCCGCCGCGCCCACGCCGTTCGACCTAGGGCTCCGCGGCTCGGATATGTCCGTCGTGGCCGGAGACCGGTCGAGAATCTATAATTGGGTGGGGCTACGCCGTACGGTTGCCCCGCCCGAACCCCAAACGAGTCGCAGCTGACCTTTGCGACCCGGGCCTAAAAAAAAGCCCTTTTTTGGCTGCCGTTCGGCCCCCTTTTGGCGTAGGGGTACGAAACTCGGTGAGCCCCTTCAGGGCATGGCCCCGACCGACACTCTGTGGTTCGGCGCGTCTCGGCCCGACGGTCGGCCCGCAGCGCCCCCTGGCCTACTGCATTTTTTCCTCCATTAGGTCTACATTGCCTGCCATTCAAATTTTAAACGTCAGCCACGCCCAAGCCGTTCGACCCAGGGCTCCGCGGCTTCGATATGTCCGTCGTGGCTCGGTACCGAACGATAATCTATGATCGGGTGGGGCTACGCCGTACGGTTGCCCCGCCCGAACCCCGAACGTGTTGCGGTTGACCCTTGTGACCCGGGCATAAAAAAAAGCACATTTTCAGCTGCCTTTCGGCCCCCTTTGCACGTAGGGGTATGAAACTCGGTGAGCCTCTTCAGGGCACGGTCCCGACCGACACTCTCCGATTCGGTGCGTTTCGGCGCGGCGGTTGGCCCGCGGCCAACCCTAACCCTAGGTTGTTAGGCCTACATTGACTGGCATACGATTTTGAAACGCCAGCCACGCCCACGCCGTTCGACCCAGGGGTCCGCGGCTTCGATATGTCGGTCCTGGCGGGCGGCCCATCGAGAATCTATGATTCGGTGGCGCTGCGCCGCACGGTCGGCCGGCGGCAATCCTCAACGTGCGTTTTCTCTCTTCTAACACCCTCTAAGTCCCACAGGACATTTTTCGGCTTCGAAAAGTTGCTGGGTGCGCGCCCGTTCGAGCCGGGGGTCCGAAATTCGGTGGGCCCCATCGGGGTATAGCCCCGAACGACACTCTACGGTTCGGCGACGTTCGGCGCCGCGGTTGGCCCGCCGTGCGCCGTTTTTCACCACAGTAAGTGTCTATTGACTTGAATTGAAACTTTAAACGTTTGGCCACGCCCATGCCGTTGTTGCCAGGGGTCCGAGACTTCGATATGTCGGGCGCGGGGCGGGGGGGAAAGAGAATCTATAGTTTGGTGCGGCTGCATTCGGCGGTTGGACTTGGAGAGCCCTTCGAAATTTGAATTTTTCTTGCTAACAGTGAGAAAAAATTAGCATCGGGTTAGTGTCTTCATCGTGTATTTGGACTCTCATATCACCAAAGTGTCTTTGAGTACTATTACGCCACATAGTGGCCGTTCGAAGTAAGGGGTATAACTCGGGGTAGGAAGGGGGTAGGACGACGGGGGTCGCTGCGGGGGGGTCCTCCCGACCCCCTCGGGGCAGCCCCAGAGTCTGGGACCCCCACCCCAAAGTTGCCCCATCGGGTTAGGGTCTATATTTTTAAAGTGTCTGCCGCTAGTTTTTCCACTAGTGTCAAAGTGGTATGAATGGGTTTCAATGGGGCTTCGGTTCCTCTGGCGCCCCCTAGCGGGGGCCTTGGAAAGGGGCCCTGGGGGCCCTCCTTTGGGGCGTGGTTAAGCTCAGGGACCAGGATGGTTCCAAGTTCCATCCGGGTTAGGGTCTTTATCATGAAGATGTCTTCAAAGACACCTATATGATATGGGATTTTAATGGGTGTGACGCCCCCTGGTGGACATCCAACTCGGGGTCGTAACTCGGGCCCTGGGGGGGGTAGGACCATGGGGGTCGCTGTGCGGGGGTACGGTGCACCCCCTCGGGGCAGGGGTAGAGTCTTGGACCCATACCCCAAAGTTGCCCCATCGGGTTAGGGTCTATATTTTTTAAGTGTCTTACACTAGTTTTTCACTATTGTCAAAGTGGTATGAATGGGTTTCAATGGGCGGGGCTCCTTGTCTATTGCGCCCCCTGGTGGAGATCAAACTCGGGGTCATATCTCGGGCCCTGGGGGGGGTAGGACCACGGGGTTTGCTCTGCGGGGGTACAGTGCACCCCCTCAGGGCAGGGGTAGAGTCTGGTACCCCCACCCCAAAGTTGCCCCATCGGGTTAGGGTCTTTATCATGAAGGTGTCTTCAGAGACACTTTTATGATATTTGAATGGGATCCAATGGAGATGGCGCCACCTAGCGGAGGTCCCACCGGGTCCCTGGGGGCCCTTTTTGGGGGCGTGGTCAAGCTTTGAGGCCCCTAGGTTAGGGTCCTTATCATGAAGGTGTCTTACACATAGCGGTGAAAGTGGTATCGGCTTGCGGGCCCAGGGTGCACCTTTTTGGGGGAAGATTTTTGACTCGGAGGGGTAGCTATGGAAGTCCGTTCAACCCCCGTTTTTTTTCTAAGTTCCAATTTTGGTTAGGGTCAATATCATGAAGGTGTCTTTCCCATAGCGGTGAAAGTGGTATCGGCTTGCGGGCCCAGGGTGCACCTTCTTGGGGGAACATTTTTGGCTTGGAGGGGGTGGGTATGGAAGTCCACCCACCCTCTAGCGCCACCTAGGTCTGCCCAGTCTCGGGCTCACAACTCGGGCTAGGAAGGGGCCACGACCATGGGGGTCACTGCCCGGGGGTCCTGGGGACCCACTCGGGGCAGCCCCAGAGTCTCATACCCCCTCCCCAAAGTTGCCCCATCGGGTTAGGGTCTATATTTTTAAAGAGTCTTACACTAGTTTTTCACTATTGTCAAAGTGGTATGAATGGGTTTCAATGGGCGGGGCTCCTTGACTATTGCGCCCCCTGGTGGAGCTCAAACTTGGGGTCATAACTCGGGCCCTGGGGGGGGTACGACGACGGGGTTTACTCTGCGGGGGTATGGTGCACCCCCTCGGGGCAGGGGTAGAGTCTCAGACCCCCTCCCCAAAGTTGCCCCATCGGGTTAGGGTCTATATTTTTAAAGAGTCTTACACTAGTTTTTCAATATTGTCAAAGTGGTATGAATGGGTTTCAATGGGCGGGGCTCCTTGACTATTGCGCCCCCTGGTGGAGCTCAAACTTGGGGTCATAACTCGGGCCCTGGGGGGGGTACGACGACGGGGTTTACTCTGCGGGGGTATGGTGCACCCCCTCGGGGCAGGGGTAGAGTCTCAGACCCCCTCCCCAAAGTTGCCCCATCGGGTTAGGGTCTATATTTTTAAAGAGTCTTACACTAGTTTTTCAATATTGTCAAAGTGGTATGAATGGGTTTCAATGGGCGGGGCTCCTTGACTATTGCGCCCCCTGGTGGAGCTCAAACTTGGGGTCATAACTCGGGCCCTGGGGGGGGTACGACGACGGGGTTTGCTCTGCGGGGGTATGGTGCACCCCCTCGGGGCAGGGGTAGAGCCTCATACCCCCACCCCAAAGTAGGCATGTCGGGTTAGGGTCCATATTATCAAGGTGTCTTTCCATTATCAGCAAAGTGGTATGAATGGAATCTAATGGAGGTGACTAATAAGTGCCTAACAATGAACTAATAAACAATTAATAAGCTGATAATAGGCTAATAATAAACTAATAAGTGCCTAATAATTAACTAATAATTTAATAATAAGCTAATATTAGCCTAATAATGAACGAATAGATAATTAATAAGCTAATATTAGGCTATTAATGAACTAATAAGTGACTAATAATGAACCAATAAACAAATATTAGGCTAATAATAGGCTAATAAATTGCTAATAAGTCACTAATAACTCAAGCTAGAAAGGGGTACATAAACGGGGGTCATTGAGGGGGGGTCTGGTGGACCCCCTCAAGGCATGGGTAGAGTCTGGGACCCCCCACCCCAAAGTTGTGCCCCGGGTTAGGCTCGATATAATCAAGGTGGTATATCCGTATTATGAAAGTGTCTTAGAGTCTCCTGTTAAGCCCTGGGGCACAACTCGGGGTCTGCCGACTGGGGTCACTAGGAGGCGGGCCCACCCCCTCGGGTAGGGGTAAAATCTGGTTCCCCGACCCCAAAGTTGTGCCCCGGGATAGGGTCGATATAATCAAGGTGGTATACCCGTATTATGAAAGTGTCTTAGGGTCTCCTGTTAAGGCCTGGGGCACAACTCGGGGTCTGCCGAGTGGGGTCACTAGGAGGCGGGCCCACCCCCTCGGGTAGGGGTAAAATCTGGTTCCCCGACCCCAAAGTTGTGCCCCGGGATAGGGTCGATATAATCAAGGTGGTATATCCGTATTATGAAAGTGTCTTAGAGTCTCCTGTTAAGCCCTGGGGCACAACTCGGGGTCTGCCGACTGGGGTCACTAGGAGGCGGGCCCACCCCCTCGGGTAGGGGTAAAATCTGGTTCCCCGACCCCAAAGTTGTGCCCCGGGATAGGGTCGATATAATCAAGGTGGTATACCCGTATTATGAAAGTGTCTTAGGGTCTCCTGTTAAGGCCTGGGGCACAACTCGGGGTCTGCCGAGTGGGGTCACTAGGAGGCGGGCCCACCCCCTCGGGTAGGGGTAAAATCTGGTTCCCCGACCCCAAAGTTGTGCCCCGGGATAGGGTCGATATAATCAAGGTGGTATATCCGTATTATGAAAGTGTCTTAGAGTCTCCTGTTAAGCCCTGGGGCACAACTCGGGGTCTGCCGAGTGGGGTCACTAGGAGGCGGGCCCACCCCCTCGGGTAGGGGTAAAATCTGGTTCCCCGACCCCAAAGTTGTGCCCCGGGATAGGGTCGATATAATCAAGGTGGTATATCCGTATTATGAAAGTGTCTTAGGGTCTCCTGTTAAGGCCTGGGGCACAACTCGGGGTCTGCCGAGTGGGGTCACTAGGAGGCGGGCCCACCCCCTCGGGTAGGGGTAAAATCTGGTTCCCCGACCCCAAAGTTGTGCCCCGGGATAGGGTCGATATAATCAAGGTGGTATATCCGTATTATGAAAGTGTCTTAGAGTCTCCTGTTAAGCCCTGGGGCACAACTCGGGGTCTGCCGAGTGGGGTCACTAGGAGGCGGGCCCACCCCCTCGGGTAGGGGTAAAGTTCGGTTCCCTGACCCCAAAGTTGTGCCTCGGGTTAGGCTCGATATCATTGAGGTGTCTTTCCATTATTAGCAAAGTGGTATGAATGGAATCAAATGGAGGTGACTAATAAGTGCCTAATAATGAATTAATAAATAATAATAAGCTAATAATAGGCTAATAATGAAATAATAAATGATTAATAAGCTAATATTAGCCTAATAATGAACGAATAAGTCTCTAATAATGAACTAATAATTTATTATTAAGCTAATATTAGGCTAATAATGAACTAATAAGTGTCTAATAATGAACTAATAATTTATTAATAAGCTAATATTAGGCTAATAATGAAATAATAAGTGCCTAATAATGAACTAATAATTTATTAATAATCTAATATGTGTTTAATAATGAACGAATAATTTATTATTAAGCTAATATTAGGCTAATAATGAACTAATAAGTGTCTAATAATGAACTAATAATTTATTAATAAGCTAATATTAGGCTAATAATGAAATAATAAGTGCCTAATAATGAACTAATAATTTATTAATAATCTAATATGTGTCTAATAATGAACAAATAATTTAATAATAAGCTAATATTAGCCAAATAATGAACTAATAAGTCTCTAATAATAAACTAATAATTTATTAAAAATCTAATATTAGGCTAATAATGAACTAATAAGTGTCTAATAATGAACTAATAATTTATTAATAATCTAATATTAGGCTAATAATGAACTAATAAGTGCCTAATAATGAACTAATACTTTATTAATAAGCTAATATTAGCCTAATAATGAACTAATAAGTGCCTAATAATGAACCAAATAAACTAATATTAGGCTAATAATATGCTAATAAATTGCTAATAAGTCACTAATAACTCATGTAAGAAAGGTGTTACATAGATGGGGGTTACTGCGGGGGGGTCCTCTGGACCCCCTCGGGGCAGGGGTAGAGTCTGGGACCCCCACCTCAAAATAGACATTTCAGGTTAGGGTCCATATCATCAATGTGTCTCAGACATCAATATGATATGAATGCAAAAAGTGACTAATAGTGAGCTAATAAACCCATACTATTGAGCTAATAGTTGGATATCAAAGAACTAATAAGTGACTAATAAGCTAATAATTGACTAATAATGAGTTGATAAGTGACTAAGTAGTTAATAAGTGACTAATGTATAACCCTAAAAACCCACTTCTATGCTATTTCCATTCATACCACTTTGCTAATATCATTCGTACAGTTCATACCACTTTGATGATACTCAAATTGGTTCTTATGGATAACCCTAAAAACCCACTTTGGTGATACCAGTCATACCACTTTGATGATACGTGAATTGGTTGTTGTGGATAACCCTAAAAACCCACTTCTACGCTATTTCCATTCATACCACTTTGGTAATACCATTCATACCATTCATACCACTTTGCTGATACATTCATACCATTACCAGGTGAGGGTCCATATCATTAAGGTGTCTTTCCTGTATTGGCAAAGTGGTATGAATGGAACCTAATGGAGATAGCGCCACATAGTGGCCGTTCGAAGTAAGGGGTATAACTCGGGGTAGGAAGGGGGTTGGATGACAGGGGTCACTGCGGGGGGGTCCGGTGGACCCCCTCAGGGTAGGGGTAGAGTCTGGGACCCCCACCTCAAAATAGACATTTCAGGTTATTGTCCATATCATCAAGGTGTCTTTCCTTTATTAGCAAAGTGGTATGAATGGAACCTAATGGAGATAGCGCCACATAGTGGCCATTCGAAAAAAGGAGTATAACTCGGGGTAGGAAGGGGGTAGGTGGGTGGGGGTCACTGCGGGGGGGTCCTCCCAACCCCCTCGGGGTAGGGGTAGAGTCTGGGACCCCCAACTCAAAATAGACATTTCAGGTTAGGGTCCATATCATCAAGGTGTTTTCCCTTATTGACAAAGTGGTATGAATGAAATCTAATGGAGATAGCGCCACATAGTGGCCGTTCGAACTAAGGGGTATAACTCGGGGTAGGAAGGGGGTTGGATGATGGGGGTCACTGCGGGGGGGTCCTACGGACCCCCTCGGGGCAGGGGTAGAGTCTGGGACCCCCACCTCAAAATAGACATTTCAGGTTAGTGTCCATAATGAAAAAAAAAACTTTGACAAAAAAATTCGTAATTCCACTTTTGCTATTAAAACCATTCAAACCACTTTGATGATACCCATTGAAATTTTGAAAAAAAAATTTAAAATTTTTTTAATATATGAAAGTTATGATTTTTTGATTGGGGACATGCCAGGCATGACCCCCTGAACCTGTGTGTCGATTTTGGGGGTCCTCGGACCCTTACTTTTTTTTTTACCCGTTTAGGGTATTTTAAATCAATAGGGTATTTTCCTAACTGGCTGTACTGGAAAAATGTACCCATATCATAAAAGTGGTGTTTATTTATTTTTTTAAAAAACCCCAAAAAATAAAAAAGCGCCCCCAGAGTATGGGGGTGGAAGTACAGGAAACTTCAAAAAATTTTATTTTCGGAACCGTAAGTCGTAGAGACGTGGTTCTTTTTTTCCCTGGTTCAGCTCGGGCCCCTCTACCCACCTACCAAATTTGGGGCAAATCGGTGAACCCGGGATTTTTAAATAATTCCTCAAAGTTCCCTATGGAAAATTTCCATTCAAAAATGTCAACTTCAAGCGGCCATATCTCCGGACAGGAATGTCCTAGAGAGGTCAGACTAGGCTCGTTGGAATCGTATCGAGAAGGGCTATCACCTAGTACCAGTGGCCTCTTTGCTAATATTTGGACCCGTGTTAGGGTAGGGGTCAATATTGTGAAAATGGTATTTTGCCATAGACATATGATGAAGAGGGTACAGATTAGATACACGTCCTTGACCCTAACTTTTCCTATAGGTTTTAGCATGGACATGTCCATGATATATCATGAACTTGTCCGCAGATAGGGGGCGCTGTGGTCAACTTTCCTGGACACTTTGCTAATAGGACAACTTAATAATAATAACCTTTTACACACTAACCCACTAGGACTGATATATAATAAGAGTACGTTACACACTAACCCACCTATAGCGCCACATAGTGGCCATTCATCTATGGCTTATACCTCAGGGTAGGAAGGGGCTAGGAGGACGGGGGTTGCTGTGGGGGGGGTCCTCGGGACCCCCTCGGGGCAGGGGTAGAGTCTTGGACCCCCACCCCAAAGTTGCCCCATCGGGTTAGGGTCTATAATTTTAAAGTGTCTTACGCTAGTTTTTCCACTAGTGTCAAAGTGGTATGAATGGGTTTCAACGGGGCTTCGGTTCCTCCGGCGCCCCCTAGCGGGGGCCTTGGAAAGGGGCCCTGGGGGCCCTCCTTTGGGGCGTGGTTAAGCTCAGGGACCAGGATGGTTCCAAGTTCCATCCGGGTTAGGGTCCCTAACATGAAGGTGTCTTTCCCTTATTAGCAAAGTGGTATGAATGGAATCTAATGGAGATAGCGCCACCTAGCGGCAGGTTGAACTAAGGGGTTTAACTCGGGGTAGGAAGGGGCTAGGAGGACGGGGGTTGCTGTGGGGGGGTCCTCGGGACCCCCTCGGGGCAGGGGTAGAGTCTTGGACCCCCACCCCAAAGTTGCCCCATCGGGTTAGGGTCTATAATTTTAAAGTGTCTTACGCTAGTTTTTCCACTAGTGTCAAAGTGGTATGAGTGGGTTTCAATAGGGGCTTCGGTTCCTCCGGCGCCCCCTAGCGGGGGCCTTGGAAAGGGGCCCTGGGGGCCCTCCTTTGGGGCGTGGTTAAGCTCAGGGACCAGGATGGTTCCAAGTTCCATCCGGGTTAGGGTCCCTAACATGAAGGTGTCTTTCCCTTATTAGCAAAGTGGTATGAATGGAATCTAATGGAGATAGCGCCACCTAGCGGCAGGTTGAACTAAGGGGTTTAACTCAGGGTAGGAAGGGGCTAGGAGGACGGGGGTTGCTGTGGGGGGGTCCTCGGGACCCCCTCGGGGCAGGGGTAGAGTCTGGGACCCACACCTCAAAGTAGCCATATCAGGTTAGGGTCCGCATCGTCAAGGTGTCTCTAAATCTTTTTTCCCTCCCATAGGTTTATATTGCCTTGTGTCCAAATTTCAAACGTCCGCCGCGCCCACGCCGTTCGACCTAGGGCTCCGCGGCTCGGATATGTCCGTCGTGGCCGGAGACCGGTCGAGAATCTATAATTGGGTGGGGCTACGCGGTACGGTTGCCCCGCCCGAACCCCAAACGAGTCGCAGCTGACCTTTGCGACCCGGGCCTAAAAAAAAGCCCTTTTTTGGCTGCCGTTCGGCCCCCTTTTGGCGTAGGGGTACGAAACTCGGTGAGCCCCTTCAGGGCATGGCCCCGACCGACACTCTGTGGTTCGGCGTGTCTCGGCCCGACGGTCGGCCCGCAGCGCCCCCTGGCCCACTGCATTTTTTCCTCCATTAGGTCTACATTGCCTGCCATTCAAATTTTAAACGTCAGCCACGCCCAAGCCGTTCGACCCAGGGCTCCGCGGCTTCGATATGTCCGTCGTGGCTCGGTACCGGACGATAATCTATGATCGGGTGGGGCTACGCCGTACGGTTGCCCCGCCCGAACCCCGAACGTGTTGCGGTTGACCTGTGTGACCCGGGCCTAAAAAAAAGCACATTTTCAGCTGCCGTTCGGCCCCCTTTGCACGTAGGGGTACGAAACTCGGTGAGCCTCTTCAGGGCACGGTCCCGACCGACACTCTCCGATTCGGTGCGTTTCGGCGCGGCGGTTGGCCCGCGGCCAACCCTAACCCTAGGTTGTTAGGCCTACATTGACTGGCATACGATTTTGAAACGCCAGCCACGCCCACGCCGTTCGACCCAGGGGTCCGCGGCTTCGATATGTCGGTCCTGGCGGGCGGCCCATCGAGAATCTATGATTCGGTGGCGCTGCGCCGCACGGTCGGCCGGCGGCAATCCTCAACGTGCGTTTTCTCTCTTCTAACACCCTTTAAGTCCCACAGGACGTTTTTCGGCTTTGAAAAGTTGCTGGGTGCGCGCCCGTTCGAGCCGGGGGTCCGAAATTCGGTGGGCCCCATCGGGGTATAGCCCCGACCGACACTCTACGGTTCGGCGACGTTCGGCGCCGCGGTCGGCCCGCCGTGCGTCGTTTTTCACCACAATAAGTGTCTATTGACTTGAATTGAAACTTTAAACGTTTGGCCACGCCCATGCCGTTGTTGCCAGGGGTCCGAGACTTCGATATGTCGGGCGCGGGGCGGGGGGGAAAGAGAATCTATAGTTTGGTGCGGCTGCGTTTGGCGGTTGGACTTGGAGAGCCCTTCGAAATTTGAATTTTTCTTGCTAACAGTGAGAAAAAATTAGCATCGGGTTAGTGTCTTCATCGTGTAGTTGGACTCTCATATCACCAAAGTGTCTTTGAGTACTATTGCGCCACATAGTGGCCGTTCGAACTAAGGGGTATAACTCAGGGTAGGAAGGGGGTTGGACGACGGGGGTCGCTGCGGGGGGGTCCTCCCGACCCCCTCGGGGCAGCCCCAGAGTCTGGGACCCCCACCCCAAAGTTGCCCCATCGGGTTAGGGTCTATATTTTTAAAGTGTCTTACGCTAGTTTTTCCACTAGTGTAAAAGTGGTATGAATGGGTTTCAATGGGGCTTCGATTCCTCTGGCGCCCCCTAGCGGGGGCCTTGGAAAGGGCCCCTAGGGGCCCTCCTTTGGGGCGTGGTTAAGCTCAGGGACCAGGATGGTTCCAAGTTCCATCCGGGTTAGGGTCTTTATCATGAAGATGTCTTCAAAGACACCTATATGATATGGGATTTTAATGGGTGTGACGCCCCCTGGTGGACATCCAACTCGGGGTCGTAACTCGGGCCCTGGGGGGGGTAGGACCATGGGGGTCGCTGTGCGGGGGTACGGTGCACCCCCTCGGGGCAGGGGTAGAGTCTTGGACCCATACCCCAAAGTTGCCCCATCGGGTTAGGGTCTATATTTTTTAAGTGTCTTACACTAGTTTTTCACTATTGTCAAAGTGGTATGAATGGGTTTCAATGGGCGGGGCTCCTTGTCTATTGCGCCCCCTGGTGGAGATCAAACTCGGGGTCATATCTCGGGCCCTGGGGGGGGTAGGACCACGGGGTTTGCTCTGCGGGGGTACAGTGCACCCCCTCGGGGCAGGGGTAGAGTCTGGTACCCTCACCCCAAAGTTGCCCCATCGGGTTAGGGTCTTTATCATGAAGGTGTCTTCAGAGACACTTTTATGATATTTGAATGGGATCCAATGGAGATGGCGCCACCTAGCGGAGGTCCCACCGGGCCCCTGGGGGCCCTTTTTGGGGGCGTGGTCAAGCTTTGAGGCCCCTAGGTTAGGGTCCTTATCATGAAGGTGTCTTACACATAGCGGTGAAAGTGGTATCAGGTTGCGGGGCTAGGGTGCACCTTTTTGGGGGAAGATTTTTGACTCGGAGGGGTAGCTATGGAAGTCCGTTCAACCCCCGTTTTTTTTCTAAGTTCCAATTTTGGTTAGGGTCAATATCATGAAGGTGTCCTTCCCATAGCGGTGAAAGTGGTATCGGCTTGCGGGCCCAGGGTGCACCTTCTTGGGGGAACATTTTTGGCTCGGAGGGGGTGGGTATGGAAGTCCACCCACCCTCTAGCGCCACCTAGGTCTGCCCAGTCTCGGGCTCACAACTCGGGCTAGGAAGGGGCCACGACCATGGGGGTCACTGCCGGGGGGTCCTGGGGACCCACTCGGGGCAGCCCCAAAGTCTGGGACCCCCACCCCAAAGTTGCCCCATCGGGTTAGGGTCTATATTTTTAAAGAGTCTTACACTAGTTTTTTAATATTGTCAAAGTGGTATGAATGGGTTTCAATGGGCGGGAGCTCCTGCACTATAGCGCCACCTAGGGCTGCCCAGTCTCGGGCTCACAACTCGGGCTAGGAAGGGGCTAGGACCATGGGGGTCACTGCCCGGGGGTCCTGGGGACCCACTCGGGGCAGCCCCAGAGTCTCGGACCCCCACCTCAAAGTCGACATCTCAGGTTAGGGTCTTGATCATGAAGGTGTCTTCAGGGACGTCTTCATGATATTTGAATGGGGGCCAATGGGGACTGCGCCACCTAGAGGACGTCACACCGGGCCCCTGGGGGCCCTTTTTGGGGGCGTGGTCAAGGTTCGAGGCCCCTAGGTTAGGGTCAATATCATGAAGGCGTCTTTCCCATAGCGGTGAAAGTGGTATCGGCTTGCGGGCTTTGGGTGCACCTTTTTGGGGGAAGATTTTTGACTCGGAGGGGTAGCTATGGAAGTCCGTTCAACCCCCGTTTTTTTTCTAAGTTCCAATTTTGGTTAGGGTCAATATCATGAAGGTGTCCTTCCCATAGCGGTGAAAGTGGTATCGGCTTGCGGGCCCAGGGTGCACCTTCTTGGGGGAACATTTTTGGCTCGGAGGGGGTGGGTATGGAAGTCCACCCACCCTCTAGCGCCACCTAGGTCTGCCCAGTCTCGGGCTCACAACTCGGGCTAGGAAGGGGCCAGGACCATGGGGGTCACTGCCCGGGGGTCCTGGGGACCCACTCGGGGCAGCCCCAGAGTCTCATACCCTCTCCCCAAAGTTGCCCCATCGGGTTAGGGTCTATATTTTTAAAGAGTCTTACACTAGTTTTTTACTATTGTCAAAGTGGTATGAATGGGTTTCAATGGGCGGGGCTCCTTGACTATTGCGCCCCCTGGTGGAGCTCAAACTTGGGGTCATAACTCGGGCCCTGGGGGGGGTACGACGACGGGGTTTGCTCTGCGGGGGTATGGTGCACCCCCTCGGGGCAGGGGTAGAGTCTCATACCCCCTCCCCAAAGTTGCCCCATCGGGTTAGGGTCTATATTTTTAAAGAGTCTTACACTAGTTTTTCACTATTGTCAAAGTGGTATGAATGGGTTTCAATGGGCGGGGCTCCTTGACTATTGCGCCCCCTGGTGGAGCTCAAACTTGGGGTCATAACTTGGGCCCTGGGGGGGGTACGACGACGGGGTTTACTCTGCGGGGGTATGGTGCACCCCCTCGGGGCAGGGGTAGAGTCTCAGACCCCCTCCCCAAAGTTGCCCCATCGGGTTAGGGTCTATATTTTTAAAGAGTCTTACACTAGTTTTTCAATATTGTCAAAGTGGTATGAATGGGTTTCAATGGGCGGGGCTCCTTGACTATTGCGCCCCCTGGTGGAGCTCAAACTTGGGGTCATAACTCGGGCCCTGGGGGGGGTACGACGACGGGGTTTGCTCTGCGGGGGTATGGTGCACCCCCTCGGGGCAGGGGTAGAGCCTCATACCCCCTCCCCAAAGTTGCCCCATCGGGTTAGGGTCTATATTTTTAACCCTATTATGCAGAAGCGCCCCCTAGTGGGCCCGCCGGCGGGCCCAGCTCCTTTACGGCGATATAAAACATATTAAACATTAATGAATCTCCGAACAAAAGCGCTTAAATCAAAATTTCCTATCCCATCTACATGCCTACCGAGTTTCAGCCGTCTACGTGCAGCCGATCGCGAGATATCCGGCTTTGAAGTTGACCACAAAAGTGCACCCCGCGGGGGGGTCTCCCGACATATCCGTTTACAAAACATATTTATGTTGTGAAATGTCTTAATGTTTTGTCACCTAAAAATCGTTTACTAATAAGGCTTTAATTTAAGACCTTAACAGCGTAGATCCGTTGTGGTTAAGTACCTTAAAAAGCTTGCTCACCTCACTGCAAAATTTTCCAAAATCCGCTTCCTGAATGAGACACTCCGACAAATCTGCCCCCTAAGCGTCACAGAAGCATTCTTAACGCTGATTTGACCCCTCATTACAAAGCTGCAGCGGTTCTGCTTTGATTTGAGTGGTTTTTATTGGTCTAAAGTGGGGTAGTGACTTTGAGTGACAGGTTTTACAACCTCTCCCACGGCGAGGTGCGAAGGGGAGGGGGGGAGGGTGAACCAATAAGCCCACAGAGACAAGCTGGCGCCTCAGAAGTGATTGAAAGCTGTTCTAACCAATAGTGTACATCCTTCCGAAGCTAGCCAGCCCTCATATGACATGATTGGTCAAGTATATTTTTAAATTGAGCCCTCGGAAACTGGCGCTTCATTTCCAATTTCGGCCGCTAGCATAGCAACATAAGCTAACCCTTTGCTAACCTAAGCTAAGCTCCCCAGAACACACTGTTCGGCGAAACTGAAGCAGCCATGGATTATTTTGTTCGTTTTTATGCGGATTGTGGATACTTTTGAACATAAACGGATTACTTTGTGTGGAATATATGAGCAATTTTCGGAATTTTCGCCAACCCGGAAGTAAGACGGTACACCGGCTACGACGCGATTCTACGTACTGTGAGTAACAATGGATAATTTTTCATAAGCGATATTGTACAAAATATATATTCTAATACTAAACATTAACTAAGCGTTAGATTATAAACAGTTTTAGAGCGTTTGAGTGCTGCAGCACTCTGTATCGTGTCGGATGCTACCGGAGTTGGCTACGGTAACCTAGCTTATGCTGTCGGACTATATTGGACATAAATATGATATCATAACGTTCATATTTGGACATGAAATTTAGTCATTGGAATTTTCTGGTCTTGCTGTAATATGTGCAGCATTGTTGTTTGTCGTAGCTCCTCGGTTTCGTGTAAGGAATTTGTTGGCATGTTAGCTTAGTTGGCTAATGGTGTGTGTTGGGTGTGGCATATTTAGACATGGGTGTGGTGCACTTGACATACCTTGGATAAAGCTGAATAACTTTTCAATGCTTGCATGGATTTGCTCCATTTTTTCTGTGTTGTTAGAAAAGACCCTAGCGAAATTTATTGTAATTTCTGATACCTAATTTGAATAACTATGTGAATATACATTCCAGTCATGTTCAAGTTCAAGTCAGCATTTGTGACATTCCTGGCATATTAGCATCTGCAATAGAGGCTCTAAAATAAACCAAATTATGTGAATATGATACTGAAGTGTATTAATATGTTCCCCCAACTGCCTACTTCAGTTTGAGCCATGAATGATAATTTTCCTATATGTACAACTTGAGATATCTAGTTTTAATGTGAACTATGTCAAAAATGTTAAAAATGGCCACCGGGTGTGCGAATCTGCAGTATAAGGTTAAAGAGTCTTACACTAGTTTTTCAATATTGTCAAAGTGGTATGAATGGGTTTCAATGGGCGGGGCTCCTTGACTATTGCGCCCCCTGGTGGAGCTCAAACTTGGGGTCATAACTCGGGCCCTGGGGGGGGTACGACGACGGGGTTTGCTCTGCGGGGGTATGGTGCACCCCCTCGGGGCAGGGGTAGAGCCTCATACCCCCTCCCCAAAGTTGCCCCATCGGGTTAGGGTCTATATTTTTAAAGAGTCTTACACTAGTTTTTCAATATTGTCAAAGTGGTATGAATGGGTTTCAATGGGCGGGGCTCCTTGACTATTGCGCCCCCTGGTGGAGCTCAAACTTGGGGTCATAACTCGGGCCCTGGGGGGGGTACGACGACGGGGTTTGCTCTGCGGGGGTATGGTGCACCCCCTCGGGGCAGGGGTAGAGCTAGGGTTAAGGGTTAGGCGCTGTTAAGATTTTTCAAAGTCCAAGAATATACCAGCAGCATAGACACTTAGAATAAAAAAGAGGCCGTTTTAAATAAAATATACCAGTAGCATAGACACTTAGAATAAAATAGAGGCCTTTTTAAATTAAATATACCAGAGGCATAGACACTTAGAATAAAATAGAGGCCTTTTTAAATTAAATATACCAGAGGCATAGACACTTAGACTAAAATAGAGGCCGTTTTAAATAAAATATACCAGTAGCATAGACACTTAGAATAAAATAGAGACCTTTTTAAATTAAATATACCAGAGGCATAGACACTTAGAATAAAATAGAGGCCTTTTTAAATTAAATATACCAGAGGCATAGACACTTAGAATAAAATAGAGGCCTTTTTAAATTAAATATACCAGAGGCATAGACACTTAGAATAAAATAGAGGCCTTTTTAAATTAAATATACCAGAGGCATAGACACTTAGAATAAAAAAGAGGCCTTTTTAAATAAAATATACCAGAGGCATAGACACTTAGAATAAAAAAGAGGCCTTTTTAAATTAAATATACCAGAGGCATAGACACTTAGAATAAAATAGAGGTCTTTTTAAATTAAATATACCAGTAGAAAAGACACTTTGAGTAAAAAAGGCCATTTTAAATAAAATATACCATGGCCAAATGAACTTAGAATAAAAGAGGAGAGTTTAGTTTAAATTATACCATGGTTAAATGCTGTTAGAAAAAAAGTGCACAGTTTAATCTTATTTGGAAGGCGCATTGACTCTTAAAGTCCACAAGATGTCACCGGTACTCCATCGTTTTTTTTCTGTTATACCATATGTACGTGCCACTGGGTGGACCCTCCAGACACCTCAGCCTAGTTGAAGTGTCCGATGAAGGTGCACTCATCTGGGCATGAGGTAAAGTTATTATACCAACATCATGTGGAGGTTTTCAAGTCAGAAATTGCACAAAGTCCCTAAATATACCAGAAGCATGGAGTTTTATGAGTGAATTAGTCTATGTCCCTTACTTTGTTAGACCATACACAAGATATTTTCTTCAGGAAATGCACAGAGTCCAATGCTATAACATTGCCAGGTGGTGGCTTTAAGGGAAAAAAGCATAAAAGTGTCCGAAAAACATGCTCTTTAGCTCGGGTACATCCCCAGGATCAAGAAAAATTGTCAGTTTTTTTTTCTATCTTGCTTAGAAATAGGTGTAAATTGACTCTGAAGTGTCATATCAGGCAATGCACAGAGTCCTTAAATATACCAGTAGCATGAGGTTTTTGTTGGAAATTAGTCTATTTCCCTTCCTGAGTTATACCTTATACAAGTAGTAATCTTCAGGCAATGCACAGAGTCCTTAAATTTACCAGTAGCATGAGGTTTTTGTTGGAAATTAGTCTATTTCCCTTCCTGAGTTAGACCATATACAAGTAGTAATCTTCAGAATATGCACAAAGTCCATAAATATACCAGCAGCACGAAGTTTTCAAGTGGAAAATATTCTATGTCGCTTCATTTGGTATACCATAGGCGTCAGTTTTCGGCGAAAATAATTCTATGTCGATAAAAATGTTATACCATACGTATGATTTTGTGTTCAAAAATCGCACTATGTTCCAATTTTGACCAAGGGGTGGATCATCCAGAGGCCTCGATCCTCTGACAGTGCCCGCCGAATGTGCACCCAGACGGACATGCATCTCATTCCCCCTGTCTGGATGATTTTATGAATGGGTGATATGCAAACACCTACCATCAGGTATATAGGGGAGAGGGTCTTCTGAAAGCCACATATATGGTATACCATAAATGAAGACAAGGATTATGGCGCACGCTTTGCCCGACCAAAGGTCACTCCCTGGGCATTTTAGAGGATTTGAGAGGCCTCTTTATGGATCTCACAAATGATCCATGCATGGAATTTTGCACACTTTATCCGAATAAAGTGCACTTTTGGGCTTATGAGAGTAGGTTGGTATGCCTCTCTCTGGATGTGAGGAAGGATCCAGGAATAAAGGCATGTAATGCCACACAATTTATCCGACTAAATGACACTCTTGGGCTTATGAGAGAGGATGAGGGGCCTCTCTGTGGATGTCAGAAAGGCTCCATGCATGAAAGCATGTAATGTCACACACTTTATCCGATTAAAGTGTACATGTTGGGCTTATGATTAAGCATGAGGGCCCTATATGTGGATGTCAGAAAGGTTCCAGGCTTAAAGGCATGTAATGTCACACACTTTATCCGATTAAAGTGTACATGTTGGGCTTATGATTAAGCATGAGGGCCCTATATGTGGATGTCAGAAAGGTTCCAGGCTTAAAGGCATGTAATGTCACACACTTTATCCGATTAAAGTGCACATTTGGGCTTATGATTAAGCATGAGGGCCCTATGTGTGGATGTCAGAAAGGCTCCATGCATGAAAGCATGTAATGCCACACACTTTATCCGATTAAAGTGTACATGTTGGGCTTATGATTAAGCATGAGGGCCCTATATGTGGATGTCAGAAAGGTTCCAGGCTTAAAGGCATGTAATGTCACACACTTTATCCGATTAAAGTGCACATTTGGGCTTATGATTAAGCATGAGGGCCCTATGTGTGGATGTCAGAAAGGCTCCATGCATGAAAGCATGTAATGCCACACACTTTATCCGATTAAAGTGTACATGTTGGGCTTATGATTAAGCATGAGGGCCCTATATGTGGATGTCAGAAAGGTTCCAGGCTTAAAGGCATGTAATGTCACACACTTTATCCGATTAAAGTGCACATTTGGGCTTATGATTAAGCATGAGGGCCCTATGTGTGGATGTCAGAAAGGCTCCATGCATGAAAGCATGTAATGCCACACACTTTATCCGATTAAAGTGCACATTTGGGCTTATGATTAAGCATGAGGGCCCTATGTGTGGATGTCAGAAAGGCTCCATGCATGAAAGCATGTAATGTCACACACTTTATCCGATTAAAGTGTACATGTTGGGCTTATGAGAGTAGGTTGGTATGCCTCTCTCTGGATGTGAGGAAGGATCCAGGAATAAAGGCATGTAATGCCACACAATTTATCCGACTAAATGACACTCTTGGGCTTATGAGAGAGGATGAGGGGCCTCTCTGTGGATGTCAGAAAGGCTCCATGCATGAAAGCATGTAATGTCACACACTTTATCCGATTAAAGTGTACATGTTGGGCTTATGATTAAGCATGAGGGCCCTATATGTGGATGTCAGAAAGGTTCCAGGCTTAAAGGCATGTAATGCCACACACTTTATCCGTTTAAAGTGCACGCTTCGGCTTAAGAGAGGAGTTGAGAGGCCTCTCCCTGGAAGTCACAGATGATCCAGGCCTGCAATGGCAGACACTATATCACTTTATCCGAGTAAGAGGCTCCCTCTGAGCAAAGTAGGGGGGGAGTGAGGCCCCCCCCGGAGGTCTGAAAAGATCCAGGCCTTTAAATGACACGGGCTGTGCCCGAGCAAAGTGCCCACGCTGGGCAAGGGTGGAGGCGTGATGCTCCCCCTTATGGAGGTCGTCCTACCTCCATCCTCACGTAATGTATTTCGACCTGTGCGTATCCGGAGGGTGCTATGCGCAAGCCCGGAAGATGCTGGTTTCGGCTGGCCTTACCGGATCCAATGGTATAGCACCTAGGTGCGCTCTAAGGCCGTAAACCCCCCCCATGTGTTTGAGAATGGTAGGTGTTATACCATTGCCACGAACCACTTATTGAATCAGCCATGCCCTTTCGGCAATCGAGTCTCAGAGGTGTGTCCGAGGGAAGATTTGCCTTGGCGGGCATGGCTGTCTGGCATCTCCCCGACCCTGGAGGAATGCGCTAACGGTGTAATGCAAACACCTACCAGCAGGTATATAGGGGAGCATGCTTTCTGAGCCTTATATGATTGTACCATAATAAGGATCAGAAGAAAGGCAGTGCGTTAAGGTGAACTAGCCCGACTCTAATGCACCTTGACGGCTTAAGGGGAGGGATAAGTGACCCCTGCTGATGGAGGTCAAAGACATCCGTGTCTCTCAGGCCTTCGAACCACTGCTTGCGCCCGACCGAAATGCCACTGCTGGGCATGGGTGTAAGAGTGGTGACCCCCCTTATGGAGGTCTGTCCAACCTCCAGCCTGCATGCTCCACCTCGGCCTGTGCGTATCCGGAGGGTGCTGTGCGCAAGCCCGGAAGATGCTGGTTTCGGCTGGCCTTACCGGATCCAATGGCACAGTACCTAGGTGCGCTCTAAGACCGTTATCCGAACCCAAGTCCGCCAGGGGTTTTTCAGTTATACCAGTAGCATCGACCATCACTTTGATCAGCCAGGCCTTTTCGGGGGTCGAGCGTCCGAGGTGTGTCCGAGGGAAGATTTGCCTTGGCGGGCATGGCTGGCGAGTACCTCCCCGGCCGTGGAGGAAAACGCATACGGTGCATTGCAAACACCTACCAGCAGGTATATAGGAGAGCATGTCTCTTGAGTTCATCCTAACCTTATAATGGTTATCCCATTCATAAGGCCTGGATGCAAGGCGGTGCGTGAAGGTAACATTAGCCTGACTCTAACACTTTCACCGGTTAGGGGTGGAGTGGTGACCCCCCTAACACTGGAGGTCTCGCCGACCTCCAGGCACCAGCCTCACATGCTCTACCTCGGCCTGTGCGTATCCGGAGGGTGCTGTGCGCAAGCCCGGAAGATGCTGGTTTCGGCTGGCCTTACCGGATCCAATGGCACAGTACCTAGGTG
>NW_027507091.1:55000-67500 GCF_052324685.1 Brachyhypopomus gauderio
TTGAATGCATGCCCTGGATGTCAAAAATGATTTCCATTTAAATGACAAAGTCCCACTTTTAATCAACCATGGCTATAAGCCTACAGTGTGTAGCCGGGTCAAAGTGCACACATGTCGGCATGAATTAATGAATGAAATGCCTACTCTGGATGTTTTAAATAATTTTAATTTAAAAGACAAAGTCTCACAATCAACCATGGCTATAAGCCTACAGTGTGTAGCCGGGTCAAAGTGCACACATGTCGGCATGAATTAATGAATGAAATGCCTACTCTGGATGTTTTAAATAATTTCCATTTAAATGACAAAGTCCCACTTTTAATCAACCATGGCTATAAGCCTACAATGTTTAGCGGGGTCAAAGTGCACACAGGTCGGCATGAATTAATGTATGAAATGCCTACTCTGGATGTTTTAAATAATTTTCATTTAAATGACAAAGTCCCACATTTAATCAACCATGGCTATAAGCCTACAATGTTTAGAGGGGTCAAAGTGCACCCAGGTCGGCATGAATTAATGAATGAAATGCCTACTCTGGATGTCAAAAATAATTTTCATTTAAAAGACAAAGTCCCACAATCAACCAGGCCTACAAGCCTACAATGTGTATCCGGGTCAAAGTGCACACATGTCGGCATGAATTAATGAATGAAATGCCCACTGTGGATGTTTTAAATAGTTTTCATTTAAAAGACAAAGTCCCACAATCAACCAGGCCTACAAGCCTACAATGTGTATCCGGGTCAAAGTGCACACATGTCGGCATGAATTAATGAATGAAATGCCCACTGTGGATGTTTTAAATAGTTTTCATTTAAAAGACAAAGTCCCACAATCAACCAGGCCTATAAGCCTACAATGTGTATCCGGGTCAAAGTGCGCACATGTCGGCATGAATTAATGAATGAAATGCCTACTATGGATGTCTAAAAATAAGCCTACAGTGTGTAGCGGGGTCAAAGAACACTTTGGTCAGCATGAATTAATGAATGAAATGCCTACTATGGATGTCTAAAATACTTTTCATTTAAAAGACAAAGTCCCATAATCAATCAACCAGGCCTATAAGCCTACAGTGTGTAGCGGGGTCAAAGAACACTTTGGTCGGCATGAATTAATGAATGAAATGCCTCCTTTGGAAGTCCAAAATAATGTTAAAAATAATTTCCAAGTGCCATAATTATCCACAGGTTGGCTCTTCCAGGCCTATAAGCCTGCTTTGTGTGGCCAGGCAAAGGATCAGATAGCTTGGGGCCAGATTTAAACAGAAAAGGCAGTTTGTGGAGCAAAGACATAATTTTGAATGGGGAGAAAAAAGGAAAACGGTGGAGTAATGCTGCCATCTTTTGGGTAAAAAATGTCGGTGCGCCTATAATTTAAAAGTGGGTTTTCTGGATGTTTTAAAAGACCCAGGGCTATCATCCTGCTGTGTGTAGCGGGCTCAGAGTTCACTTTGGTCGGCATGAATTAATGAATGAAATGCCTCCTCTGGATGTCTGAAATAATTTTCATTTAAATGACAAAGTCCCACTTTTAATCAACCTGGCCTATAAGCCTACATTGTGTAGCGGGCTCAGAGTTCACTTTGGTCGGCATGAATTAATGAATGAAATGCCTCCTCTGGATGTCTAAAATAGTTTTCATTTAAAAGACAAAGTCCCACTTTTAATCAACCAGGCCTATAAGCCTACAGTGTGTAGCGGGGTCAAAGAACACTTTGGTCAGCATGAATTAATGAATGAAATGCCTCCTCTGGATGTCTAAAATAATTTTCATTTAAAAGACAAAGTCCCATAATCAATCAACCAGGCCTATAAGCCTACATTGTGTAGCGGGCTCAGAGTTCACTTTGGTCGGCATGAATTAATGAATGAAATGCCTCCTCTGGATGTCAAAAATAATTTTCATTTAAATGACAAAGTCCCACTTTTAATCAACCAGGCCTATAAGCCTGCTTTGTGTGGCCGGGCAAAGGATCAGATAGCTTGGGGACAGATTTTAAACAGAAAAGGCAGTTTGTGGAGCTCAGTAATAATTTTGAATGGGGAAAAAAAAGGAAAACGGTGGAGTAATGCTGCCATCTTTTGGGTAAAATATGTCGGTGCGCCTATAATTTAAAAGTGGGTTTTCTGGATGTTTTAAATGACCCAGGGCTATAATCCTGCTTTGTGTGGCGGGCTCAGAGTATGCTTAAATTGGGGTAACTATTTTAACCATTTTACTAATTTATGGAGGTTAAAAAAAGACCCAGGCCTATTATCCTACTGTGTGTGGCCGGCTCTTAGTGCACATTCTTAGGGGACTAATTTAATACAGAATAATGATTTTATGGATGTATTAAATCATCCATGTGTCTCATCCTACTGTGTCTGGCGGGCTCAGAGTATGCCTAAAGTGGGGTAACTATTTTAAACATTTTACTAATTTCTGGATGTACTAAATCATCCATGTGTCTCATCCTTCTGTGTGTGGCGGGCTCAGAGTATGCCTAAAGTGGGGTAACTATTTTAAACATTTTACTAATTTCTGGATGTATTAAATCATCCATGTGTCTCACTCTAGTGTGTGTGGCGGGCTCAGAGTATGCCTAAAGTGGGGTAACTATTTTAAACATTTTACTAATTTCTGGATGTATTAAATCATCCATGTGTCTCACTCTAGTGTGTGTGGCGGGCTCAGAGTATGCCTAAAGTGGGGTAACTATTTTAAACATTTTACTAATTTCTGGATGTATTAAATCATCCATGTGTCTCATCCTAGTGTGTGTGGCGGGCTCAGAGTATGCCTAAAGTGGGGTAACTATTTTAAACATTTTACTAATTTCTGGATGTATTAAATCATCCATGTGTCTCACTCTAGTGTGTGTGGCGGGCTCAGAGTATGCCTAAAGTGGGGTAACTATTTTAAACATTTTACTAATTTCTGGATGTATTAAATCATCCATGTGTCTCACTCTAGTGTGTGTGGCGGGCTCAGAGTATGCCTAAAGTGGGGTAACTATTTTAAACATTTTACTAATTTATGGAGGAAAAAAAAGACCCAGCATTTTGCATTCAAATGTGCAGGGCGCACCGGCGTTTAAAGTCCAAAAGATGGCAGCATTACTCCACCGTAGTAATTATTTTCCTCCTTAAAGCTGTATACCATATGTTTCTGGAGGAATTAAATTCAGGCCTATAAGCCTACTGTGTGTGGCCGGCTCTTAGTGCACATTCTTAGGCAATGTATTTTATACAGAATGATGATTTTCTGGATGTTTTAAATCATCCAGGGCTCTCATCCTACTGTGTGTGGCCGGCTCTTAGTGCACCTTTTTAGGCAATGTATTTTATACAGAATGATGATTTTCTGGATGTTTTAAATCATCCAGGGCTCTCATCCTACTGTGTGTGGCCGGCTCTTAGTGCACCTTTTTAGGCAATGTATTTTATACAGAATGATGATTTTCTGGATGTATTAAATCATCCAGGGCTCTCATCCTACTGTGTGTGGCCGGCTCTTAGTGCACCTTTTTAGGCAATGTATTTTATACAGAATGATGATTTTCTGGATGTATTAAATCATCCAGGGCTCTCATCCTACTGTGTGTGGCCGGCTCTTAGTGCACCTTTTTAGGCAATGTATTTTATACAGAATGATGATTTTCTGGATGTTTTAAATCATCCAGGGCTCTCATCCTACTGTGTGTGGCCGGCTCTTAGTGCACCTTTTTAGGCAATGTATTTTATACAGAATGATGATTTTCTGGATGTTTTAAATCATCCAGGGCTCTCATCCTACTGTGTGTGGCCGGCTCTTAGTGCACCTTTTTAGGCAATGTATTTTATACAGAATGATGATTTTCTGGATGTTTTAAATAGACACAGAGACGAATAACTCTTTCAACCTTTTATTGGTTCATCCAATGCCTGCATTCTGAGTTCTCTTACCCTGAATGCATCACTCAGGGTAGGTATAGATGCATAGAACCGATCTGCAGTCTCCATGGTATGGCACATGCTTTTACAAACTAACATGCGGTTCTCAGTGCTGAGATGTCTGACTTGGTTACTGACTGATGTTCGGATTATGGTAAACCCGATAGGTCCATCCATGCCTGCATGTTTCCATGCCCTTTGAAAGAGGTGGGTAATTTTGGTCATTTTTTTCCCTTGACTCTGAAAGACATACAAGCACTTTTTGTCTCCATAGCAGTAAGAGATGTCAGCCATGGCTCTTAACCATGTAGCCTCTTCAGGCATCAGGGCGAGGTATGCCGAGCCGTATCTCCTGTCCGTTTTGTGTCGATCAACCTGGGGAAATATGGATGTTACAAAAGACCCATGCCTCTCATGTTACTGTGTGTGGCGGGGGTAAGGTGGACTTATGTGGGCTTACCCAGACGACTGTACGGCCTTTGTCATCTTGGTCTGCGTTGTCTACTTGGTCCTTGGTCATATTGTAAAGAACCACAGGTCTATGGCCTGTTACCATCCCGAGATACCCTGTCAGATACCCTTGTAAGAGGCAATATGTGTCGTCTCTGGCCTCCTCCCTCATCTGGTCTGGAAGATAAAACCACCATGTTTAAAACATGTATGCCTATAAATGTGCACCTGTTGCGGGCTTGATATGTCTGTATTATGGCACTCACCTATGAGCCTGGGTATTTCCACTACTGCTATCTTCATAAATCTCTCAAAATCCTGGGTGGATTTTAGTTGTTCTGTAAGTGGATAAGTCAAAGGTTATACCATATGCATATGGATGTAATTTCTCCAGAATGTGCATGTGGATGTCAACATACTTGATTTAAGTCTTCTCACTGCCTGCCGGTGGCATCTCATATGTCTAGTGTGATCCTTCAGTAGCTTTTTGATTTGAAGGAGTATCTGTTTGATCTGGTGTGTTTGAAGGCCCAGTGTGTCCAGGTGGAAGGCTCGTGCGTGCTTTATAAAAGACATAGCGTTTATAAGCATGATATGTACCGTAGGGTGGCTATACTTGCTTTGGATCAGAGCAGACGGCCACTGTCTTAGTCTCTCCAGGTTGTGGATGAATTTAAGGCTATGGAAGTCGTGCTTGCTTGTGTCTTCGGCCATGTGGAGAATGAATTTTAGGGCGTGCGTCCTTCTTTGTTGGCCGTTTTCTGAGTCTTTCACTGTGGGATTAGAGCGTACGTGAAAGGCCTGGTAGTCGTCTAGGGCCACTTCCACCCTGGTTCCTTCCAAAGCTTCGGGTAAGATCAAATGCCTCCCCTTCCTAAGTGTGTTGCCTTCGGCCTCAGAATCGCTTGAGCTTGATGGTGAACCCACCGCCTCGTACTCAGAATGGCTGGATGCCGGTTCTTCCACGGCATGGCCATCACAGTTTGACCCTTCAGACGTGTCCGGCTCTGGGTTAAATGTAGTTTGGCTGTCACCAGTTTCCTCGGGTGTCTCACAGGCTACACTGTCTTTTGAACTCTGGGTCTTACGGTATTTCTCTAACAATTTGCCCATAAAAAGTCGCTTCGCCTGGGCTACCATTTTCATTTTTTGGGTACCGTGTACATTATGGGTAGAGCTTAAGTGCATGTCCAACCTCACCAAAGACTTCTTGTCACAGATTTCACAATCTAGCCGTACTGAACAACGATTGCTAGCCAGCCTAGCTATCAAACCGGTCTCCTTGTCATCGATTTCATGAACCGTTTTTAAGTGTTTTTTCAGCCTAGTGCACTTAACTTTACACATTGGACATTTCTGCCAAAGATAGTGAAAAAAAGAGACAAAATTAGTTATAATTTATATGATTAATTTAGTTTTAAAATGCCCGAAATGCGGTACTTACTGTCTGTCTGCCTGCCATCTTCAAGCCGCTGTGATGCTAATTAAGCTTCCTTAATAGAACACACCTGGTCCCTAATCAAGAGGGCGGGAAAGGCACATTCCACATTGCGCATTGCGTGTTCCGTATTGCCTTTTTAAATTAAATATACCAGAGGCATAGACACTTAGAAAAAAATAGAGGCCTTTTTAAATTAAATATACCAGAGGCATAGACACTTAGAAAAAAATAGAGGCCGTTTTAAATTAAATATACCAGAGGCATAGACACTTAGAAAAAAAATAGAGGCCTTTTTAAATTAAATATACCAGAGGCATAGACACTTAGAAAAAAATAGAGGCCTTTTTAAATTAAATATACCAGAGGCATAGACACTTAGAATAAAATAGAGGCCTTTTTAAATAAAATATACCAGAGGCATAGACACTTAGACTAAAATAGAGGCCGTTTTAAATAAAATATACCAGTAGCATAGACACTTAGAATAAAATAGAGGCCTTTTTAAATAAAATATACCAGTAGCATAGACACTTAGAATAAAATAGAGACCTTTTTAAATTAAATATACCAGAGGCATAGACACTTAGAATAAAATAGAGGCCTTTTTAAATAAAATATACCAGAGGCATAGACACTTAGAATAAAATAGAGGCCTTTTTAAATAAAATATACCAGAGGCATAGACACTTAGACTAAAATAGAGGCCGTTTTAAATAAAATATACCAGTAGCATAGACACTTAGAATAAAATAGAGGCCTTTTTAAATAAAATATACCAGAGGCATAGACACTTAGACTAAAATAGAGGCCGTTTTAAATAAAATATACCAGTAGCATAGACACTTAGAATAAAAAAGAGGCCTTTTTAAATTAAATATACCAGAGGCATAGACACTTAGAATAAAATAGAGGCCTTTTTAAATTAAATATACCAGTAGAAAAGACACTTTGAGTAAAAAAGGCCATTTTAAATAAAATATACCATGGCCAAATGAACTTAGAATAAAAGAGGAGAGTTTAGTTTAAATTATACCATGGTTAAATGCTGTTAGAAAAAAAGTGCACAGTTTAATCTTATTTGGAAGGCGCATTGACTCTTAAAGTCCACAAGATGTCACCGGTACTCCATCGTTTTTTTTCTGTTATACCATATGTACGTGCCACTGGGTGGACCCTCCAGACACCTCAGCCTAGTTGAAGTGTCCGATGAAGGTGCACTCATCTGGGCATGAGGTAAAGTTATTATACCAACATCATGTGGAGGTTTTCAAGTCAGAAATTGCACAAAGTCCCTAAATATACCAGAAGCATGGAGTTTTATGAGTGAATTAGTCTATGTCCCTTACTTTGTTAGACCATACACAAGATATTTTCTTCAGGAAATGCACAGAGTCCAATGCTATAACATTGCCAGGTGGTGGCTTTAAGGGAAAAAAGCATAAAAGTGTCCGAAAAACATGCTCTTTAGCTCGGGTACATCCCCAGGATCAAGAAAAATTGTCAGTTTTTTTTTCTATCTTGCTTAGAAATAGGTGTAAATTGACTCTGAAGTGTCATATCAGGCAATGCACAGAGTCCTTAAATATACCAGTAGCATGAGGTTTTTGTTGGAAATTAGTCTATTTCCCTTCCTGAGTTAGACCATATACAAGTAGTAATCTTCAGGCAATGCACAGAGTCCTTAAATTTACCAGTAGCATGAGGTTTTTGTTGGAAATTAGTCTATTTCCCTTCCTGAGTTATACCTTATACAAGTAGTAATCTTCAGGCAATGCACAGAGTCCTTAAATTTACCAGTAGCATGAGGTTTTTGTTGGAAATTAGTCTATTTCCCTTCCTGAGTTAGACCATATACAAGTAGTAATCTTCAGAATATGCACAAAGTCCATAAATATACCAGCAGCACGAAGTTTTCAAGTGGAAAATATTCTATGTCGCTTCATTTGGTATACCATAGGCGTCAGTTTTCGGCGAAAATAATTCTATGTCGATAAAAATGTTATACCATACGTATGATTTTGTGTTCAAAAATCGCACTATGTTCCAATTTTGACCAAGGGGTGGATCATCCAGAGGCCTCGATCCTCTGACAGTGCCCGCCGAATGTGCACCCAGACGGACATGCATCTCATTCCCCCTGTCTGGATGATTTTATGAATGGGTGATATGCAAACACCTACCATCAGGTATATAGGGGAGAGGGTCTTCTGAAAGCCACATATATGGTATACCATAAATGAAGACAAGGATTATGGCGCACGCTTTGCCCGACCAAAGGTCACTCCCTGGGCATTTTAGAGGATTTGAGAGGCCTCTTTATGGATCTCACAAATGATCCATGCATGGAATTTTGCACACTTTATCCGAATAAAGTGCACTTTTGGGCTTATGAGAGTAGGTTGGTATGCCTCTCTCTGGATGTGAGGAAGGATCCAGGAATAAAGGCATGTAATGCCACACAATTTATCCGACTAAATGACACTCTTGGGCTTATGAGAGAGGATGAGGGGCCTCTCTGTGGATGTCAGAAAGGCTCCATGCATGAAAGCATGTAATGTCACACACTTTATCCGATTAAAGTGTACATGTTGGGCTTATGATTAAGCATGAGGGCCCTATATGTGGATGTCAGAAAGGTTCCAGGCTTAAAGGCATGTAATGTCACACACTTTATCCGATTAAAGTGCACATTTGGGCTTATGATTAAGCATGAGGGCCCTATGTGTGGATGTCAGAAAGGCTCCATGCATGAAAGCATGTAATGCCACACACTTTATCCGATTAAAGTGTACATGTTGGGCTTATGATTAAGCATGAGGGCCCTATATGTGGATGTCAGAAAGGTTCCAGGCTTAAAGGCATGTAATGTCACACACTTTATCCGATTAAAGTGCACATTTGGGCTTATGATTAAGCATGAGGGCCCTATGTGTGGATGTCAGAAAGGCTCCATGCATGAAAGCATGTAATGCCACACACTTTATCCGATTAAAGTGTACATGTTGGGCTTATGATTAAGCATGAGGGCCCTATATGTGGATGTCAGAAAGGTTCCAGGCTTAAAGGCATGTAATGTCACACACTTTATCCGATTAAAGTGCACATTTGGGCTTATGATTAAGCATGAGGGCCCTATATGTGGATGTCAGAAAGGTTCCAGGCTTAAAGGCATGTAATGTCACACACTTTATCCGATTAAAGTGCACATTTGGGCTTATGATTAAGCATGAGGGCCCTATGTGTGGATGTCAGAAAGGCTCCATGCATGAAAGCATGTAATGCCACACACTTTATCCGATTAAAGTGTACATGTTGGGCTTATGATTAAGCATGAGGGCCCTATATGTGGATGTCAGAAAGGTTCCAGGCTTAAAGGCATGTAATGTCACACACTTTATCCGATTAAAGTGCACATTTGGGCTTATGATTAAGCATGAGGGCCCTATGTGTGGATGTCAGAAAGGCTCCATGCATGAAAGCATGTAATGCCACACACTTTATCCGATTAAAGTGTACATGTTGGGCTTATGATTAAGCATGAGGGCCCTATATGTGGATGTCAGAAAGGTTCCAGGCTTAAAGGCATGTAATGTCACACACTTTATCCGATTAAAGTGCACATTTGGGCTTATGATTAAGCATGAGGGCCCTATGTGTGGATGTCAGAAAGGCTCCATGCATGAAAGCATGTAATGCCACACACTTTATCCGATTAAAGTGTACATGTTGGGCTTATGATTAAGCATGAGGGCCCTATATGTGGATGTCAGAAAGGTTCCAGGCTTAAAGGCATGTAATGTCACACACTTTATCCGATTAAAGTGCACATTTGGGCTTATGATTAAGCATGAGGGCCCTATATGTGGATGTCAGAAAGGTTCCAGGCTTAAAGGCATGTAATGTCACACACTTTATCCGATTAAAGTGCACATTTGGGCTTATGATTAAGCATGAGGGCCCTATGTGTGGATGTCAGAAAGGCTCCATGCATGAAAGCATGTAATGCCACACACTTTATCCGATTAAAGTGTACATGTTGGGCTTATGATTAAGCATGAGGGCCCTATATGTGGATGTCAGAAAGGTTCCAGGCTTAAAGGCATGTAATGTCACACACTTTATCCGATTAAAGTGCACATTTGGGCTTATGATTAAGCATGAGGGCCCTATGTGTGGATGTCAGAAAGGCTCCATGCATGAAAGCATGTAATGCCACACACTTTATCCGATTAAAGTGTACATGTTGGGCTTATGATTAAGCATGAGGGCCCTATATGTGGATGTCAGAAAGGTTCCAGGCTTAAAGGCATGTAATGTCACACACTTTATCCGATTAAAGTGCACATTTGGGCTTATGATTAAGCATGAGGGCCCTATGTGTGGATGTCAGAAAGGCTCCATGCATGAAAGCATGTAATGTCACACACTTTATCCGATTAAAGTGTACATGTTGGGCTTATGATTAAGCATGAGGGCCCTATGTGTGGATGTCAGAAAGGCTCCATGCATGAAAGCATGTAATGTCACACACTTTATCCGATTAAAGTGTACATGTTGGGCTTATGATTAAGCATGAGGGCCCTATATGTGGATGTCAGAAAGGTTCCAGGCTTAAAGGCATGTAATGCCACACACTTTATCCGTTTAAAGTGCACGCTTCGGCTTAAGAGAGGAGTTGAGAGGCCTCTCCCTGGAAGTCACAGATGATCCAGGCCTGCAATGGCAGACACTATATCACTTTATCCGAGTAAGAGGCTCCCTCTGAGCAAAGTAGGGGGGGAGTGAGGCCCCCCCCGGAGGTCTGAAAAGATCCAGGCCTTTAAATGACACGGGCTGTGCCCGAGCAAAGTGCCCACGCTGGGCAAGGGTGGAGGCGTGATGCTCCCCCTTATGGAGGTCGTCCTACCTCCATCCTCACGTAATGTATTTCGACCTGTGCGTATCCGGAGGGTGCTATGCGCAAGCCCGGAAGATGCTGGTTTCGGCTGGCCTTACCGGATCCAATGGCATAGTACCTAGGTGCGCTCTAAGGCCGTAAACCCCCCCCATGTGTTTGAGAATGGTAGGTGTTATACCATTGCCACGAACCACTTATTGAATCAGCCATGCCCTTTCGGCAATCGAGTCTCAGAGGTGTGTCCGAGGGAAGATTTGCCTTGGCGGGCATGGCTGTCTGGCATCTCCCCGACCCTGGAGGAATGCGCTAACGGTGTAATGCAAACACCTACCAGCAGGTATATAGGGGAGCATGCTTTCTGAGCCTTATATGATTGTACCATAATAAGGATCAGAAGAAAGGCAGTGTGTTAAGGTGAACTAGCCCGACTCTAATGCACCTTGACGGCTTAAGGGGAGGGATAAGTGACCCCTGCTGATGGAGGTCAAAGACATCCGTGTCTCTCAGGCCTTCGAACCACTGCTTGCGCCCGACCGAAATGCCACTGCTGGGCATGGGTGTAAGAGTGGTGACCCCCCTTATGGAGGTCTGTCCAACCTCCAGCCTGCATGCTCCACCTCGGCCTGTGCGTATCCGGAGGGTGCTGTGCGCAAGCCCGGAAGATGCTGGTTTCGGCTGGCCTTACCGGATCCAATGGCACAGTACCTAGGTGCGCTCTAAGACCGTTATCCGAACCCAAGTCCGCCAGGGGTTTTTCAGTTATACCAGTAGCATCGACCATCACTTTGATCAGCCAGGCCTTTTCGGGGGTCGAGCGTCCGAGGTGTGTCCGAGGGAAGATTTGCCTTGGCGGGCATGGCTGGCGAGTACCTCCCCGGCCGTGGAGGAAAACGCATACGGTGCATTGCAAACACCTACCAGCAGGTATATAGGAGAGCATGTCTCTTGAGTTCATCCTAACCTTATAATGGTTATCCCATTCATAAGGCCTGGATGCAAGGCGGTGCGTGAAGGTAACATTAGCCTGACTCTAACACTTTCACCGGTTAGGGGTGGAGTGGTGACCCCCCTAACACTGGAGGTCTCGCCGACCTCCAGGCACCAGCCTCACATGCTCTACCTCGGCCTGTGCGTATCCGGAGGGTGCTGTGCGCAAGCCCGGAAGATGCTGGTTTCGGCTGGCCTTACCGGATCCAATGGCACAGTACCTAGGTGCGCTCTAAGACCGTTATCCGAACCCAAGTCCGCCAGGGGTTTTTCAGTTATACCAGTAGCATCGACCATCACTTGGTTCAGCCAGGCCTTTTCAGGGGTCGAGCGTCCGAGGTGTGTCCGAGGGAAGATTTGCCTTGGCGGGCATGGCTGGCGAGAACCTCCCCGGCCGTGGAGGAAAACGCGTACGGTGGATTGCAAAAACCTACCAGCAGGTTTTTAGGGAGAGTGTCAATCTCGAGGGCGTTCGGAGCTCTCCCGATCTATTGGCATACGATGCCCGCCAGGGGTTAGGCTCTCGGGTTACCACTTAAGGTTTCTCCCTGTCATAAGAAAGACAACCGGTCAAACCAATGCGCAATGTACAATGAGGTGCGAGCTCATATCCTATATATTGCTCAGAGCCGCAACCTCGGTGCGACATACCTAGGTACAGGAATAGGGCGAGAGGTGGATGCGCTCCTTCAGGACGGGTAGGTCGGCAGCCTCTCGGGTATGATCGTTCACCAACGAAAACTGTACAAAAGGGGTGACTGCGCTCATTGAGGACGGCAGCCTCAACATGACATACCTATCAAAA
>NW_027507091.1:77500-100000 GCF_052324685.1 Brachyhypopomus gauderio
CCACAATCAACCAGGCCTACAAGCCTACAATGTGTATCCGGGTCAAAGTGCACACATGTCGGCATGAATTAATGAATGAAATGCCCACTGTGGATGTTTTAAATAGTTTTCATTTAAAAGACAAAGTCCCACAATCAACCAGGCCTACAAGCCTACAATGTGTATCCGGGTCAAAGTGCACACATGTCGGCATGAATTAATGAATGAAATGCCCACTGTGGATGTTTTAAATAGTTTTCATTTAAAAGACAAAGTCCCACAATCAACCAGGCCTATAAGCCTACAATGTGTATCCGGGTCAAAGTGCGCACATGTCGGCATGAATTAATGAATGAAATGCCTACTATGGATGTCTAAAAATAAGCCTACAGTGTGTAGCGGGGTCAAAGAACACTTTGGTCAGCATGAATTAATGAATGAAATGCCTACTATGGATGTCTAAAATACTTTTCATTTAAAAGACAAAGTCCCATAATCAATCAACCAGGCCTATAAGCCTACAGTGTGTAGCGGGGTCAAAGAACACTTTGGTCGGCATGAATTAATGAATGAAATGCCTCCTTTGGAAGTCCAAAATAATGTTAAAAATAATTTCCAAGTGCCATAATTATCCACAGGTTGGCTCTTCCAGGCCTATAAGCCTGCTTTGTGTGGCCAGGCAAAGGATCAGATAGCTTGGGGCCAGATTTAAACAGAAAAGGCAGTTTGTGGAGCAAAGACATAATTTTGAATGGGGAGAAAAAAGGAAAACGGTGGAGTAATGCTGCCATCTTTTGGGTAAAAAATGTCGGTGCGCCTATAATTTAAAAGTGGGTTTTCTGGATGTTTTAAAAGACCCAGGGCTATCATCCTGCTGTGTGTAGCGGGCTCAGAGTTCACTTTGGTCGGCATGAATTAATGAATGAAATGCCTCCTCTGGATGTCTGAAATAATTTTCATTTAAATGACAAAGTCCCACTTTTAATCAACCTGGCCTATAAGCCTACATTGTGTAGCGGGCTCAGAGTTCACTTTGGTCGGCATGAATTAATGAATGAAATGCCTCCTCTGGATGTCTAAAATAGTTTTCATTTAAAAGACAAAGTCCCACTTTTAATCAACCAGGCCTATAAGCCTACAGTGTGTAGCGGGGTCAAAGAACACTTTGGTCAGCATGAATTAATGAATGAAATGCCTCCTCTGGATGTCTAAAATAATTTTCATTTAAAAGACAAAGTCCCATAATCAATCAACCAGGCCTATAAGCCTACATTGTGTAGCGGGCTCAGAGTTCACTTTGGTCGGCATGAATTAATGAATGAAATGCCTCCTCTGGATGTCAAAAATAATTTTCATTTAAATGACAAAGTCCCACTTTTAATCAACCAGGCCTATAAGCCTGCTTTGTGTGGCCGGGCAAAGGATCAGATAGCTTGGGGACAGATTTTAAACAGAAAAGGCAGTTTGTGGAGCTCAGTAATAATTTTGAATGGGGAAAAAAAAGGAAAACGGTGGAGTAATGCTGCCATCTTTTGGGTAAAATATGTCGGTGCGCCTATAATTTAAAAGTGGGTTTTCTGGATGTTTTAAATGACCCAGGGCTATAATCCTGCTTTGTGTGGCGGGCTCAGAGTATGCTTAAATTGGGGTAACTATTTTAACCATTTTACTAATTTATGGAGGTTAAAAAAAGACCCAGGCCTATTATCCTACTGTGTGTGGCCGGCTCTTAGTGCACATTCTTAGGGGACTAATTTAATACAGAATAATGATTTTATGGATGTATTAAATCATCCATGTGTCTCATCCTACTGTGTCTGGCGGGCTCAGAGTATGCCTAAAGTGGGGTAACTATTTTAAACATTTTACTAATTTCTGGATGTACTAAATCATCCATGTGTCTCATCCTTCTGTGTGTGGCGGGCTCAGAGTATGCCTAAAGTGGGGTAACTATTTTAAACATTTTACTAATTTCTGGATGTATTAAATCATCCATGTGTCTCACTCTAGTGTGTGTGGCGGGCTCAGAGTATGCCTAAAGTGGGGTAACTATTTTAAACATTTTACTAATTTCTGGATGTATTAAATCATCCATGTGTCTCACTCTAGTGTGTGTGGCGGGCTCAGAGTATGCCTAAAGTGGGGTAACTATTTTAAACATTTTACTAATTTCTGGATGTATTAAATCATCCATGTGTCTCATCCTAGTGTGTGTGGCGGGCTCAGAGTATGCCTAAAGTGGGGTAACTATTTTAAACATTTTACTAATTTCTGGATGTATTAAATCATCCATGTGTCTCACTCTAGTGTGTGTGGCGGGCTCAGAGTATGCCTAAAGTGGGGTAACTATTTTAAACATTTTACTAATTTCTGGATGTATTAAATCATCCATGTGTCTCACTCTAGTGTGTGTGGCGGGCTCAGAGTATGCCTAAAGTGGGGTAACTATTTTAAACATTTTACTAATTTATGGAGGAAAAAAAAGACCCAGCATTTTGCATTCAAATGTGCAGGGCGCACCGGCGTTTAAAGTCCAAAAGATGGCAGCATTACTCCACCGTAGTAATTATTTTCCTCCTTAAAGCTGTATACCATATGTTTCTGGAGGAATTAAATTCAGGCCTATAAGCCTACTGTGTGTGGCCGGCTCTTAGTGCACATTCTTAGGCAATGTATTTTATACAGAATGATGATTTTCTGGATGTTTTAAATCATCCAGGGCTCTCATCCTACTGTGTGTGGCCGGCTCTTAGTGCACCTTTTTAGGCAATGTATTTTATACAGAATGATGATTTTCTGGATGTTTTAAATCATCCAGGGCTCTCATCCTACTGTGTGTGGCCGGCTCTTAGTGCACCTTTTTAGGCAATGTATTTTATACAGAATGATGATTTTCTGGATGTATTAAATCATCCAGGGCTCTCATCCTACTGTGTGTGGCCGGCTCTTAGTGCACCTTTTTAGGCAATGTATTTTATACAGAATGATGATTTTCTGGATGTATTAAATCATCCAGGGCTCTCATCCTACTGTGTGTGGCCGGCTCTTAGTGCACCTTTTTAGGCAATGTATTTTATACAGAATGATGATTTTCTGGATGTTTTAAATCATCCAGGGCTCTCATCCTACTGTGTGTGGCCGGCTCTTAGTGCACCTTTTTAGGCAATGTATTTTATACAGAATGATGATTTTCTGGATGTTTTAAATCATCCAGGGCTCTCATCCTACTGTGTGTGGCCGGCTCTTAGTGCACCTTTTTAGGCAATGTATTTTATACAGAATGATGATTTTCTGGATGTTTTAAATAGACACAGAGACGAATAACTCTTTCAACCTTTTATTGGTTCATCCAATGCCTGCATTCTGAGTTCTCTTACCCTGAATGCATCACTCAGGGTAGGTATAGATGCATAGAACCGATCTGCAGTCTCCATGGTATGGCACATGCTTTTACAAACTAACATGCGGTTCTCAGTGCTGAGATGTCTGACTTGGTTACTGACTGATGTTCGGATTATGGTAAACCCGATAGGTCCATCCATGCCTGCATGTTTCCATGCCCTTTGAAAGAGGTGGGTAATTTTGGTCATTTTTTTCCCTTGACTCTGAAAGACATACAAGCACTTTTTGTCTCCATAGCAGTAAGAGATGTCAGCCATGGCTCTTAACCATGTAGCCTCTTCAGGCATCAGGGCGAGGTATGCCGAGCCGTATCTCCTGTCCGTTTTGTGTCGATCAACCTGGGGAAATATGGATGTTACAAAAGACCCATGCCTCTCATGTTACTGTGTGTGGCGGGGGTAAGGTGGACTTATGTGGGCTTACCCAGACGACTGTACGGCCTTTGTCATCTTGGTCTGCGTTGTCTACTTGGTCCTTGGTCATATTGTAAAGAACCACAGGTCTATGGCCTGTTACCATCCCGAGATACCCTGTCAGATACCCTTGTAAGAGGCAATATGTGTCGTCTCTGGCCTCCTCCCTCATCTGGTCTGGAAGATAAAACCACCATGTTTAAAACATGTATGCCTATAAATGTGCACCTGTTGCGGGCTTGATATGTCTGTATTATGGCACTCACCTATGAGCCTGGGTATTTCCACTACTGCTATCTTCATAAATCTCTCAAAATCCTGGGTGGATTTTAGTTGTTCTGTAAGTGGATAAGTCAAAGGTTATACCATATGCATATGGATGTAATTTCTCCAGAATGTGCATGTGGATGTCAACATACTTGATTTAAGTCTTCTCACTGCCTGCCGGTGGCATCTCATATGTCTAGTGTGATCCTTCAGTAGCTTTTTGATTTGAAGGAGTATCTGTTTGATCTGGTGTGTTTGAAGGCCCAGTGTGTCCAGGTGGAAGGCTCGTGCGTGCTTTATAAAAGACATAGCGTTTATAAGCATGATATGTACCGTAGGGTGGCTATACTTGCTTTGGATCAGAGCAGACGGCCACTGTCTTAGTCTCTCCAGGTTGTGGATGAATTTAAGGCTATGGAAGTCGTGCTTGCTTGTGTCTTCGGCCATGTGGAGAATGAATTTTAGGGCGTGCGTCCTTCTTTGTTGGCCGTTTTCTGAGTCTTTCACTGTGGGATTAGAGCGTACGTGAAAGGCCTGGTAGTCGTCTAGGGCCACTTCCACCCTGGTTCCTTCCAAAGCTTCGGGTAAGATCAAATGCCTCCCCTTCCTAAGTGTGTTGCCTTCGGCCTCAGAATCGCTTGAGCTTGATGGTGAACCCACCGCCTCGTACTCAGAATGGCTGGATGCCGGTTCTTCCACGGCATGGCCATCACAGTTTGACCCTTCAGACGTGTCCGGCTCTGGGTTAAATGTAGTTTGGCTGTCACCAGTTTCCTCGGGTGTCTCACAGGCTACACTGTCTTTTGAACTCTGGGTCTTACGGTATTTCTCTAACAATTTGCCCATAAAAAGTCGCTTCGCCTGGGCTACCATTTTCATTTTTTGGGTACCGTGTACATTATGGGTAGAGCTTAAGTGCATGTCCAACCTCACCAAAGACTTCTTGTCACAGATTTCACAATCTAGCCGTACTGAACAACGATTGCTAGCCAGCCTAGCTATCAAACCGGTCTCCTTGTCATCGATTTCATGAACCGTTTTTAAGTGTTTTTTCAGCCTAGTGCACTTAACTTTACACATTGGACATTTCTGCCAAAGATAGTGAAAAAAAGAGACAAAATTAGTTATAATTTATATGATTAATTTAGTTTTAAAATGCCCGAAATGCGGTACTTACTGTCTGTCTGCCTGCCATCTTCAAGCCGCTGTGATGCTAATTAAGCTTCCTTAATAGAACACACCTGGTCCCTAATCAAGAGGGCGGGAAAGGCACATTCCACATTGCGCATTGCGTGTTCCGTATTGCCTTTTTAAATTAAATATACCAGAGGCATAGACACTTAGAAAAAAATAGAGGCCTTTTTAAATTAAATATACCAGAGGCATAGACACTTAGAAAAAAATAGAGGCCGTTTTAAATTAAATATACCAGAGGCATAGACACTTAGAAAAAAAATAGAGGCCTTTTTAAATTAAATATACCAGAGGCATAGACACTTAGAAAAAAATAGAGGCCTTTTTAAATTAAATATACCAGAGGCATAGACACTTAGAATAAAATAGAGGCCTTTTTAAATAAAATATACCAGAGGCATAGACACTTAGACTAAAATAGAGGCCGTTTTAAATAAAATATACCAGTAGCATAGACACTTAGAATAAAATAGAGGCCTTTTTAAATAAAATATACCAGTAGCATAGACACTTAGAATAAAATAGAGACCTTTTTAAATTAAATATACCAGAGGCATAGACACTTAGAATAAAATAGAGGCCTTTTTAAATAAAATATACCAGAGGCATAGACACTTAGAATAAAATAGAGGCCTTTTTAAATAAAATATACCAGAGGCATAGACACTTAGACTAAAATAGAGGCCGTTTTAAATAAAATATACCAGTAGCATAGACACTTAGAATAAAATAGAGGCCTTTTTAAATAAAATATACCAGAGGCATAGACACTTAGACTAAAATAGAGGCCGTTTTAAATAAAATATACCAGTAGCATAGACACTTAGAATAAAAAAGAGGCCTTTTTAAATTAAATATACCAGAGGCATAGACACTTAGAATAAAATAGAGGCCTTTTTAAATTAAATATACCAGTAGAAAAGACACTTTGAGTAAAAAAGGCCATTTTAAATAAAATATACCATGGCCAAATGAACTTAGAATAAAAGAGGAGAGTTTAGTTTAAATTATACCATGGTTAAATGCTGTTAGAAAAAAAGTGCACAGTTTAATCTTATTTGGAAGGCGCATTGACTCTTAAAGTCCACAAGATGTCACCGGTACTCCATCGTTTTTTTTCTGTTATACCATATGTACGTGCCACTGGGTGGACCCTCCAGACACCTCAGCCTAGTTGAAGTGTCCGATGAAGGTGCACTCATCTGGGCATGAGGTAAAGTTATTATACCAACATCATGTGGAGGTTTTCAAGTCAGAAATTGCACAAAGTCCCTAAATATACCAGAAGCATGGAGTTTTATGAGTGAATTAGTCTATGTCCCTTACTTTGTTAGACCATACACAAGATATTTTCTTCAGGAAATGCACAGAGTCCAATGCTATAACATTGCCAGGTGGTGGCTTTAAGGGAAAAAAGCATAAAAGTGTCCGAAAAACATGCTCTTTAGCTCGGGTACATCCCCAGGATCAAGAAAAATTGTCAGTTTTTTTTTCTATCTTGCTTAGAAATAGGTGTAAATTGACTCTGAAGTGTCATATCAGGCAATGCACAGAGTCCTTAAATATACCAGTAGCATGAGGTTTTTGTTGGAAATTAGTCTATTTCCCTTCCTGAGTTAGACCATATACAAGTAGTAATCTTCAGGCAATGCACAGAGTCCTTAAATTTACCAGTAGCATGAGGTTTTTGTTGGAAATTAGTCTATTTCCCTTCCTGAGTTAGACCATATACAAGTAGTAATCTTCAGGCAATGCACAGAGTCCTTAAATTTACCAGTAGCATGAGGTTTTTGTTGGAAATTAGTCTATTTCCCTTCCTGAGTTAGACCATATACAAGTAGTATTCTTCAGGCAATGCACAGAGTCCTTAAATATACCAGCAGCATGAGGTTTTTGTTGGAAATTAGGCTATTTCCCTTCCTGAGTTAGACCATATACAAGTAGTATTCTTCAGGCAATGCACAGAGTCCTTAAATATACCAGCAGCAGGTGGTGGCTTTTAGTGAAAAAAGCATAAAAGTGTCCAAAAAACATGCTCTTTAGCTCAGGTACATCCCCAGGATCAAGAAAAATTGTCAGTTTTTTTCTCTATCTTGCTTAGAAATAGGTGTAAATCCAGTCTGAAGTGTCTGATCAGAAAATGCACTAAGTCCATTTTTTCTGTTATACCATACGCATTTGCCACTGGGTGGCTCCTCCAGACACATCTGTCCACTTGGAGTGTCCAATGAAGGTGCACTCATCTGGGCATGAGGTAAAGTTATTAAGCTTCCTTAATAGAACACACCTGGTCCCTAATCAAGAGGGCGGGAAAGGCACATTCC
This sequence comes from Brachyhypopomus gauderio, assembly GCF_052324685.1. Lineage (NCBI taxonomy): Eukaryota > Metazoa > Chordata > Actinopteri > Gymnotiformes > Hypopomidae > Brachyhypopomus > Brachyhypopomus gauderio. The sequence continues at coordinate 85,080 of NW_027507091.1, forward strand.
ACATTGCGCATTGCGTGTTCCGTATTGCAGCCATCCCTAAGCAGTAGGTCGCGCTGGGATTGCTCATTGCGTATTGCGTGTTCCGTATTGCAGCCATCCCTAAGCAGTAGGTCGCGCTGGGATTGCTCATTGCGTATTGCGCATTGCGTGTTCCGTATTGCAGCCATCCCTAAGCAGTAGGTCGCGCTGGGATTGCACATTGCGTATTGCGTGTTCCGTATTCCGACCATCCCTATTTGAGGGTTAGGCGCTGTTAAGATTTTTCAAAGTCCAAGAATATACCAGCAGCATAGACACTTAGAATAAAAAAGAGGCCGTTTTAAATAAAATATACCAGTAGCATAGACACTTAGAATAAAATAGAGGCCTTTTTAAATTAAATATACCAGAGGCATAGACACTTAGAATAAAATAGAGGCCTTTTTAAATTAAATATACCAGAGGCATAGACACTTAGACTAAAATAGAGGCCGTTTTAAATAAAATATACCAGTAGCATAGACACTTAGACTAAAATAGAGACCTTTTTAAATTAAATATACCAGAGGCATAGACACTTAGACTAAAATAGAGGCCTTTTTAAATTAAATATACCAGAGGCATAGACACTTAGAATAAAATAGAGGCCTTTTTAAATTAAATATACCAGAGGCATAGACACTTAGAATAAAATAGAGGCCTTTTTAAATTAAATATACCAGAGGCATAGACACTTAGAATAAAAAAGAGGCCTTTTTAAATTAAATATACCAGAGGCATAGACACTTAGAATAAAAAAGAGGCCTTTTTAAATTAAATATACCAGAGGCATAGACACTTAGAATAAAAAAGAGGCCTTTTTAAATTAAATATACCAGAGGCATAGACACTTAGAATAAAATAGAGGCCTTTTTAAATTAAATATACCAGTAGAAAAGACACTTTGAGTAAAAAAGGCCATTTTAAATAAAATATACCATGGCCAAATGAACTTAGAATAAAAGAGGAGAGTTTAGTTTAAATTATACCATGGTTAAATGCTGTTAGAAAAAAAGTGCACAGTTTAATCTTATTTGGAAGGCGCATTGACTCTTAAAGTCCACAAGATGTCACCGGTACTCCATCGTTTTTTTTCTGTTATACCATATGTACGTGCCACTGGGTGGACCCTCCAGACACCTCAGCCTAGTTGAAGTGTCCGATGAAGGTGCACTCATCTGGGCATGAGGTAAAGTTATTATACCAACATCATGTGGAGGTTTTCAAGTCAGAAATTGCACAAAGTCCCTAAATATACCAGAAGCATGGAGTTTTATGAGTGAATTAGTCTATGTCCCTTACTTTGTTAGACCATACACAAGATATTTTCTTCAGGAAATGCACAGAGTCCAATGCTATAACATTGCCAGGTGGTGGCTTTAAGGGAAAAAAGCATAAAAGTGTCCGAAAAACATGCTCTTTAGCTCGGGTACATCCCCAGGATCAAGAAAAATTGTCAGTTTTTTTTTCTATTTTGCTTAGAAATAGGTGTAAATTGACTCTGAAGTGTCATATCAGGCAATGCACAGAGTCCTTAAATATACCAGTAGCATGAGGTTTTTGTTGGAAATTAGTCTATTTCCCTTCCTGAGTTATACCTTATACAAGTAGTAATCTTCAGGCAATGCACAGAGTCCTTAAATTTACCAGTAGCATGAGGTTTTTGTTGGAAATTAGTCTATTTCCCTTCCTGAGTTAGACCATATACAAGTAGTAATCTTCAGGCAATGCACAGAGTCCTTAAATTTACCAGTAGCATGAGGTTTTTGTTGGAAATTAGTCTATTTCCCTTCCTGAGTTAGACCATATACAAGTAGTATTCTTCAGGCAATGCACAGAGTCCTTAAATATACCAGCAGCATGAGGTTTTTGTTGGAAATTAGGCTATTTCCCTTCCTGAGTTAGACCATATACAAGTAGTATTCTTCAGGCAATGCACAGAGTCCTTAAATATACCAGCAGCAGGTGGTGGCTTTTAGTGAAAAAAGCATAAAAGTGTCCAAAAAACATGCTCTTTAGCTCAGGTACATCCCCAGGATCAAGAAAAATTGTCAGTTTTTTTCTCTATCTTGCTTAGAAATAGGTGTAAATCCAGTCTGAAGTGTCTGATCAGAAAATGCACTAAGTCCATTTTTTCTGTTATACCATACGCATTTGCCACTGGGTGGCTCCTCCAGACACATCTGTCCACTTGGAGTGTCCAATGAAGGTGCACTCATCTGGGCATGAGGTAAAGTTATTAAGCTTCCTTAATAGAACACACCTGGTCCCTAATCAAGAGGGCGGGAAAGGCACATTCCACATTGCGCATTGCGTGTTCCGTATTGCAGCCATCCCTAAGCAGTAGGTCGCGCTGGGATTGCTCATTGCGTATTGCGTGTTCCGTATTGCAGCCATCCCTAAGCAGTAGGTCGCGCTGGGATTGCTCATTGCGTATTGCGCATTGCGTGTTCCGTATTGCAGCCATCCCTAAGCAGTAGGTCGCGCTGGGATTGCACATTGCGTATTGCGTGTTCCGTATTCCGACCATCCCTATTTGAGGGTTAGGCGAGGTTGAAATATTTCAAAGTCCGAGGATATACCAGCAGCATAGACACTTAGAATAAAAAAGAGGCCTTTTTAAATTAAATATACCAGAGGCATAGACACTTAGACTAAAATAGAGGCCTTTTTAAATTAAATATACCAGAGGCATAGACACTTAGACTAAAATAGAGGCCTTTTTAAATGAAATATACCAGCAGCATAGACACTTAGACTAAAATAGAGGCCTTTTTAAATAAAATATACCAGTAGCATAGACTCTTAGAATAAAATAGAGGCCTTTTTTAATAAAATATACCAGAGGCATAGACACTTAGACTAAAATAGAGGCCTTTTTTAATAAAATATACCAGAGGCATAGACACTTAGACTAAAATAGAGGCCTTTTTAAATAAAATATACCAGCAGCATAGACACTTAGAATAAAAAAGAGGCCTTTTTTAATAAAATATACCAGAGGCATAGACACTTAGACTAAAATAGAGGCCTTTTTAAATAAAATATACCAGCAGCATAGACACTTAGAATAAAAAAGAGGCCTTTTTAAATAAAATATACCAGCAGCATAGACTCTTAGAGTAAAATAGAGGCCTTTTTAAATAAAATATACCAGCAGCATAGACACTTAGAATAAAAAAGAGGCCTTTTTAAATTAAATATACCAGAGGCATAGACACTTAGACTAAAATAGAGGCCTTTTTAAATGAAATATACCAGCAGCATAGACACTTAGACTAAAATAGAGGCCTTTTTAAATAAAATATACCAGTAGCATAGACTCTTAGAATAAAATAGAGGCCTTTTTTAATAAAATATACCAGAGGCATAGACACTTAGACTAAAATAGAGGCCTTTTTTAATAAAATATACCAGAGGCATAGACACTTAGACTAAAATAGAGGCCTTTTTAAATAAAATATACCAGCAGCATAGACACTTAGAATAAAAAAGAGGCCTTTTTTAATAAAATATACCAGAGGCATAGACACTTAGACTAAAATAGAGGCCTTTTTAAATAAAATATACCAGCAGCATAGACACTTAGAATAAAAAAGAGGCCTTTTTAAATAAAATATACCAGCAGCATAGACTCTTAGAGTAAAATAGAGGCCTTTTTAAATAAAATATACCAGCAGCATAGACACTTAGAATAAAAAAGAGGCCTTTTTAAATTAAATATACCAGAGGCATAGACACTTAGACTAAAATAGAGGCCTTTTTAAATGAAATATACCAGCAGCATAGACACTTAGACTAAAATAGATGCCTTTTTAAATAAAATATACCAGTAGCATAGACTCTTAGAATAAAATAGAGGCCTTTTTTAATAAAATATACCAGAGGCATAGACACTTAGACTAAAATAGAGGCCTTTTTAAATAAAATATACCAGCAGCATAGACACTTAGAATAAAAAAGAGGCCTTTTTAAATAAAATATACCAGCAGCATAGACACTTAGAATAAAAAAGAGGCCTTTTTAAATAAAATATACCAGCAGCATAGACACTTAGAATAAAAAAGAGGCCTTTTTAAATAAAATATACCAGCAGCATAGACACTTAGAATAAAAAAGAGGCCTTTTTAAATTAAATATACCAGCAGCATAGACACTTAGAATAAAATAGAGGCCTTTTTAAATGAAATATACCAGAGGCATAGACACTTAGACTAAAATAGAGGCCTTTTTAAAATAAATATACCAGCAGCATAGACACTTAGAATAAAATAGAGGCCTTTTTAAATGAAATATACCAGAGGCATAGACACTTAGACTAAAATAGAGGCCTTTTTAAAATAAATATACCAGAGGCATAGACACTTAGAATAAAATAGAGGCCTTTTTAAATGAAATATACCAGAGGCAAAGACACTTAGAATAAAAAAGAGGCCTTTTTAAATGAAATATACCAGAGGCATAGACACTTAGACTAAAATAGAGGCCTTTTTAAATGAAATATACCAGAGGCATAGACACTTAGAATAAAATAGAGGCCTTTTTAAATGAAATATACCAGAGGCAAAGACACTTAGAATAAAATAGAGGCCTTTTTAAATTAAATATACCAGAGGCATAGACACTTAGACTAAAATAGAGGCCTTTTTAAATGAAATATACCAGAGGCATAGACTCTTAGAATAAAATAGAGGCCTTTTTAAATAAAATATACCAGCAGCATAGACACTTAGAATAAAATAGAGGCCTTTTTAAATGAAATATACCAGCAGCATAGACACTTAGAACAAAATAGAGGCCTTTTTAAATGAAATATACCAGCAGCATAGACTCTTAGAGTAAAATAGAGGCCTTTTTAAATGAACATAACCGAAAAGAATCAGCAATGATCTGTCTCCAAAAGCTTCCTTAAAAAGCCATGGCAACAGGTGAGACCAATCATTGCTGATTGCGTGGGCTGAGAACGTACCGGCATAATTGAAAAGAATCAGCAACAGGTGAGACCAATCATTGCTGATTGCGTGGGCTGAGAACGTACCGGCATAATTGAAAAGAATCAGCAACAGGTGAGACCAATCATTGCTGATTGCGTGGATGTAGTCTAGGGCTGACTCGGGTGCCCCTGGTGGAGGTAGATGGTGTGGAATCCGAGCCAGCCCTGACAGATTAAATGAAATATACCAGTAGAAAAGACACTTTGAGTAAAAAAGGCCATTTAAAATAAAATATACCAGTAGAAAAGACACTTTGAGTAAAAAAGGCCATTTTAAATAAAATATACCAGTAGAAAAGACACTTTGAGTAAAAAAGGCCATTTTAAATAAAATATACCATGGCCAAATGAACTTAGAATAAAAGAGGAGAGTTTAGTTTAAATTATACCATGGTTAAATGCTGTTAGAAAAAAAGTGCACAGTTTAATCTTATTTGGAAGGCGCATTGACTCTTAAAGTCCACAAGATGTCACCGGTACTCCATCGTTTTTTTTCTGTTATACCATATGTACGTGCCACTGGGTGGCTCCTCCAGACACCTCAGCCTAGTTGAAGTGTCCGATGAAGGTGCACTCATCTGGGCATGAGGTAAAGTTATTATACCAACATCATGTGGAGGTTTTCAAGTCAGAATTTGCACAAAGTCCATAAATATACCAGAAGCATGGAGTTTTATGAGTGAATTAGTCTATGTCCCTTACTTTGTTAGACCATACACAAGATATTTTCTTCAGGAAATGCACAGAGTCCAATGCTATAACATTGCCAGGTGGTGGCTTTAAGGGAAAAAAGCATAAAAGTGTCCGAAAAACATGCTCTTTAGCTCGGGTACATCACCAGGATCAAGAAAAATTGTCAGTTTTTTTTTCTATCTTGCTTAGAAATAGGTGTAAATTGACTCTGAAGTGTCATATCAGGCAATGCACAGAGTCCTTAAATTTACCAGTAGCATGAGGTTTTTGTTGGAAATTAGTCTATTTCCCTTCCTGAGTTAGACCATATACAAGTAGTAATCTTCAGGCAATGCACAGAGTCCTTAAATTTACCAGTAGCATGAGGTTTTTGTTGGAAATTAGTCTATTTCCCTTCCTGAGTTAGACCATATACAAGTAGTAATCTTCAGGCAATGCACAGAGTCCTTAAATTTACCAGTAGCATGAGGTTTTTGTTGGAAATTAGTCTATTTCCCTTCCTGAGTTAGACCATATACAAGTAGTATTCTTCAGGCAATGCACAGAGTCCTTAAATATACCAGCAGCATGAGGTTTTTGTTGGAAATTAGGCTATTTCCCTTCCTGAGTTAGACCATATACAAGTAGTATTCTTCAGGCAATGCACAGAGTCCTTAAATATACCAGCAGCAGGTGGTGGCTTTTAGTGAAAAAAGCATAAAAGTGTCCAAAAAACATGCTCTTTAGCTCAGGTACATCCCCAGGATCAAGAAAAATTGTCAGTTTTTTTCTCTATCTTGCTTAGAAATAGGTGTAAATCCAGTCTGAAGTGTCTGATCAGAAAATGCACTAAGTCCATTTTTTCTGTTATACCATACGCATTTGCCACTGGGTGGCTCCTCCAGACACATCTGTCCACTTGGAGTGTCCAATGAAGGTGCACTCATCTGGGCATGAGGTAAAGTTATTATACCAACATCATGTGGAGGTTTTCAAGTCAGAATTTGCACAAAGTCCATAAATATACCAGAAGCATGGAGTTTTATGAGTGAATTAGTCTATGTCCCTTACTTTGTTAGACCATACACAAGATATTTTCTTCAGGAAATGCACAGAGTCCAATGCTATAACATTGCCAGGTGGTGGCTTTAAGGGAAAAAAGCATAAAAGTGTCCGAAAAACATGCTCTTTAGCTCGGGTACATCACCAGGATCAAGAAAAATTGTCAGTTTTTTTTTCTATCTTGCTTAGAAATAGGTGTAAATTGACTCTGAAGTGTCAGATCAGTAAATGAACAAAGTCCTTAAATATACCAGTAGCATGAAGTATTTGTTGGAAATTAGTCTATTTCCCTTCCTGAATTATACCATACGCAAGATATTTTCTTCAGAAAATGCACAGAGTCCCATATTCTGTTAAAATTGCACTATGTCCATAAATATACCAGCAGCACGAAGTTTTCAAGTGGAAAATATTCTATGTCGCTTCATTTGGTATACCATAGGCGTCAGTTTTCGGCGAAAATAATTCTATGTCGATAAAAATGTTATACCATACGTATGATTTTGTGTTCAAAAATCGCACTATGTTCCAATTTTGACCAAGGGGTGGATCATCCAGAGGCCTCGATCCTCTGACAGTGCCCGCCGAATGTGCACCCAGACGGACATGCATCTCATTCCCCCTGTCTGGATGATTTTATGAATGGGTGATATGCAAACACCTACCATCAGGTATATAGGGGAGAGGGTCTTCTGAAAGCCACATATATGGTATACCATAAATGAAGACAAGGATTATGGCGCACGCTTTGCCCGACCAAAGGTCACTCCCTGGGCATTTTAGAGGATTTGAGAGGCCTCTTTATGGATCTCACAAACGATCCATGCATGGAATTTTGCACACTTTATCCGAATAAAGTGCACTTTTGGGCTTATGAGAGTAGGTTGGTATGCCTCTCTCTGGATGTGAGGAAGGATCCAGGAATAAAGGCATGTAATGCCACACAATTTATCCGACTAAATGACACTCTTGGGCTTATGAGAGAGGATGAGGGGCCTCTCTGTGGATGTCAGAAAGGCTCCATGCATGAAAGCATGTAATGTCACACACTTTATCCGATTAAAGTGTACATGTTGGGCTTATGATTAAGCATGAGGGCCCTATATGTGGATGTCAGAAAGGTTCCAGGCTTAAAGGCATGTAATGTCACACACTTTATCCGATTAAAGTGTACATTTGGGCTTATGATTAAGCATGAGGGCCCTATGTGTGGATGTCAGAAAGGCTCCATGCATGAAAGCATGTAATGTCACACACTTTATCCGATTAAAGTGTACATGTTGGGCTTATGATTAAGCATGAGGGCCCTATGTATGGATGTCGGAAAGGTTCCAGGCTTAAAGGCATGTAATGTCACACACTTTATCCGATTAAAGTGTACATTTGGGCTTATGATTAAGCATGAGGGCCCTATGTATGGATGTCGGAAAGGTTCCAGGCTTAAAGGCATGTAATGCCACACACTTTATCCGATTAAAGTGCACATTTGGGCTTATGATAAAGCATGAGGGCCCTATGTATGGATGTCGGAAAGGTTCCAGGCTTAAAGGCATGTAATGTCACACACTTTATCCGATTAAAGTGTACATTTGGGCTTATGATAAAGCATGAGGGCCCTATGTATGGATGTCGGAAAGGTTCCAGGCTTAAAGGCATGTAATGCCACACACTTTATCCGATTAAAGTGCACATTTGGGCTTATGATAAAGCATGAGGGCCCTATGTATGGATGTCGGAAAGGTTCCAGGCTTAAAGGCATGTAATGTCACACACTTTATCCGATTAAAGTGTACATTTGGGCTTATGATAAAGCATGAGGGCCCTATGTATGGATGTCGGAAAGGTTCCAGGCTTAAAGGCATGTAATGCCACACACTTTATCTGATTAAAGTGTACATTTGGGCTTATGATAAAGCATGAGGGCCCTATGTATGGATGTCGGAAAGGTTCCAGGCTTAAAGGCATGTAATGTCACACACTTTATCCATTTAAAGTGCACATTTGGGCTTATGATTAAGCATGAGGGCCCTATGTATGGATGTCGGAAAGGTTCCAGGCTTAAAGGCATGTAATGCCACACACTTTATCCGTTTAAAGTGCACATTTGGGCTTATGATTAAGCATGAGGGCCCTATGTATGGATGTCGGAAAGGTTCCAGGCTTAAAGGCATGTAATGTCACACACTTTATCCATTTAAAGTGCACATTTGGGCTTATGATTAAGCATGAGGGCCCTATGTATGGATGTCGGAAAGGTTCCAGGCTTAAAGGCATGTAATGCCACACACTTTATCCGTTTAAAGTGCACATTTGGGCTTATGAATAATGATGAGGGCCCTATGTGTGGATGTCGGAAAGGTTCCAGGCTTAAAGGCATGTAATGCCACACACTTTATCCGTTTAAAGTGCACATTTGGGCTTATGAATAATGATGAGGGCCCTATGTGTGGATGTCGGAAAGGTTCCAGGCTTAAAGGCATGTAATGCCACACACTTTATCCGTTTAAAGTGCACATTTGGGCTTATGATTAAGCATGAGGGCCCTATGTGTGGATGTCAGAAATGCTCCATGCATGAAAGCATGTAATGTCACACACTTTATCCGAGTAAGAGGCTCCCTCTGAGCAAAGTAGGGGGGGAGTGAGGCCCCCCCCGGAGGTCTGAAAAGATCCAGGCCTTTAAATGACACGGGCTGTGCCCGAGCAAAGTGCCCACGCTGGGCAAGGGTGGAGGCGTGATGCTCCCCCTTATGGAGGTCGTCCTACCTCCATCCTCACGTAATGTATTTCGACCTGTGCGTATCCGGAGGGTGCTATGCGCAAGCCCGGAAGATGCTGGTTTCGGCTGGCCTTACCGGATCCAATGGTATAGCACCTAGGTGCGCTCTAAGGCCGTAAACCCCCCCCATGTGTTTGAGAATGGTAGGTGTTATACCATTGCCACGAACCACTTATTGAATCAGCCATGCCCTTTCGGCAATCGAGTCTCAGAGGTGTGTCCGAGGGAAGATTTGCCTTGGCGGGCATGGCTGTCTGGCATCTCCCCGACCCTGGAGGAATGCGCTAACGGTGTAATGCAAACACCTACCAGCAGGTATATAGGGGAGCATGCTTTCTGAGCCTTATATGATTGTACCATAATAAGGATCAGAAGAAAGGCAGTGCGTTAAGGTGAACTAGCCCGACTCTAATGCACCTTGACGGCTTAAGGGGAGGGATAAGTGACCCCTGCTGATGGAGGTCAAAGACATCCGTGTCTCTCAGGCCTTCGAACCACTGCTTGCGCCCGACCGAAATGCCACTGCTGGGCATGGGTGTAAGAGTGGTGACCCCCCTTATGGAGGTCTGTCCAACCTCCAGCCTGCATGCTCCACCTCGGCCTGTGCGTATCCGGAGGGTGCTGTGCGCAAGCCCGGAAGATGCTGGTTTCGGCTGGCCTTACCGGATCCAATGGCACAGTACCTAGGTGCGCTCTAAGACCGTTATCCGAACCCAAGTCCGCCAGGGGTTTTTCAGTTATACCAGTAGCATCGACCATCACTTTGATCAGCCAGGCCTTTTCGGGGGTCGAGCGTCCGAGGTGTGTCCGAGGGAAGATTTGCCTTGGCGGGCATGGCTGGCGAGTACCTCCCCGGCCGTGGAGGAAAACGCATACGGTGCATTGCAAACACCTACCAGCAGGTATATAGGAGAGCATGTCTCTTGAGTTCATCCTAACCTTATAATGGTTATCCCATTCATAAGGCCTGGATGCAAGGCGGTGCGTGAAGGTAACATTAGCCTGACTCTAACACTTTCACCGGTTAGGGGTGGAGTGGTGACCCCCCTAACACTGGAGGTCTCGCCGACCTCCAGGCACCAGCCTCACATGCTCTACCTCGGCCTGTGCGTATCCGGAGGGTGCTGTGCGCAAGCCCGGAAGATGCTGGTTTCGGCTGGCCTTACCGGATCCAATGGCACAGTACCTAGGTGCGCTCTAAGACCGTTATCCGAACCCAAGTCCGCCAGGGGTTTTTCAGTTATACCAGTAGCGTCGACCATCACTTGGTTCAGCCAGGCCTTTTCAGGGGTCGAGCGTCCGAGGTGTGTCCGAGGGAAGATTTGCCTTGGCGGGCATGGCTGGCGAGAACCTCCCCGGCCGTGGAGGAAAACGCGTACGGTGGATTGCAAAAACCTACCAGCAGGTTTTTAGGGAGAGCGTCAATCTCGAGGGCGTTCGGAGCTCTCCCGATCTATTGGCATACGATGCCCGCCAGGGGTTAGGCTCTCGGGCTACCACTTAAGGTTTCTCCCTGTCATTATAAGAGAGACACACGGTCAAACCAATGCGCAATGTACAATGAGGTGTGAGCTCATATCCTATATATTGCTCAGAGCCACAACCTCGGTGCGACATACCTAGGTACAGGAATAGGGCGAGAGGTGGATGCGCTCCTTCAGGACGGGTAGGTCGGCAGCCTCTCGGGTATGATTGTTCACCAACGAAAGCTGTACAAAAGAGGTGACTGCGCTCATTGAGGACGGCAGCCTCGACATGACATACCTATCAAAAACTCTCCCATGAGGTGTGTGCGCTCCTTCAGGATGGGAGGTCGGCAGCCTCGGTATGATCATGATGACCGAGACACAGGCCTTGGGTTGGGCCTAGGGTTGAAACCTTCTGTGCCGCCCGGGTAGTTCCTCCCCAAACCAGCGGGCATGCCTCTATGGGGAGGCCTCGGTCTGAAAAGACACGATCCTCACCCGGAACCGTCTGAGGGAAGCGTTGAAGGCCGGTCTGTCTACACAGGTGTCCGCTATCGGCGTCCATGGTGTACGGGTGAGAGCCAGCAGTGGATCGGGTTAGTTCAACACATGCTTGGCCTCACCCCGCCTGGTCACGGAATCACTCATTTCTCGGTTACGTCCCACAGTAGCGCGCGCGCGTGCTGGGAGCTGACGAGGGCTCTCTCCCCCACGCTGACGGCGCACCCCTGCTGCACCGATGGTGGGCGTCCGGTACCGAGGTGGGCCCCTGACCCTGCCCGGGGGATGGAGCACGCCGAGGTGGCCGCGACGTTAGCTGGTGTCCCTTTCACCACCGCGGTGCAGCTACCTGGTTGATCCTGCCAGTAACATATGCTTGTCTCAAAGATTAAGCCATGCAGGTCTAAGTACACACGGCCGGTACAGTGAAACTGCGAATGGCTCATTAAATCAGTCATGGTTCCTTTGATCGCTCCACACGTTACTCGGATAACTGTGGTAATTCTAGAGCTAATACATGCAAACGAGCGCTGACCCCTCTGGGGGATGCGTGCATTTATCAGATCCAAAACCCATCCGGCGGGGCGCGGGCCCCCCGGCCGCTTTGGTGACTCTAGATAACCTCGGGCCGATCGCGCGCCCTCCGCGGCGGCGACGTCTCATTCGAATGTCTGCCCTATCAACTTTCGATGGTACTATAGTCGCCTACCATGGTGACCACGGGTAACGGGGAATCAGGGTTCGATTCCGGAGAGGGAGCCTGAGAAACGGCTACCACATCCAAGGAAGGCAGCAGGCGCGCAAATTACCCATTCCCGACACGGGGAGGTAGTGACGAAAAATAACGATACAGGTCTCTTTCGAGGCCCTGTAATCGGAATGAGCGTATCCTAAACCCATGGGTGAGGACCCATTGGAGGGCAAGTCTGGTGCCAGCAGCCGCGGTAATTCCAGCTCCAATAGCGTATATTAAAGTTGCTGCAGTTAAAAAGCTCGTAGTTGGATTTCGGGAGTGGGCTGACGGTCCGCCGCGAGGCGAGCCACCGCCTGTCCCAGACCCTGCCTCCCGGTGCCCCTCGGATGCCCTTGGCTGGGTGTCCGGTCGGGGTCCGGAGCGTTTACTTTGAAAAAATTAGAGTGTTCAAAGCGGGCCGCTACTCGCCCGAATACCTGAGCTAGGAATAATGGAATAGGACTCCGGTTCTATTTTGTGGGTTTCCGGAACCAGGGCCATGATTAAGAGGGACGGCCGGGGGCATTCGTATTGCGCCGCTAGAGGTGAAATTCTTGGACCGGCGCAAGACGGACGAAAGCGAAAGCATTTGCCAAGAATGTTTTCATTAATCAAGAACGAAAGTCGGAGGTTCGAAGACGATCAGATACCGTCGTAGTTCCGACCGTAAACTATGCCAACCCGCGATCCGGCGGCGTTATTCCCATGACCCGCCGGGCAGCGTGCGGGAAACCACGAGTCTTTGGGTTCCGGGGGGAGTATGGTTGCAAAGCTGAAACTTAAAGGAATTGACGGAAGGGCACCACCAGGAGTGGAGCCTGCGGCTTAATTTGACTCAACACGGGAAACCTCACCCGGCCCGGACACGGAAAGGATTGACAGATTGATGGCTCTTTCTCGATTCTGTGGGTGGTGGTGCATGGCCGTTCTTAGTTGGTGGAGCGATTTGTCTGGTTAATTCCGATAACGAACGAGACTCCGGCATGCTAACTAGTTATGCGGCCCTCCGTGGTCTGCATCAACTTCTTAGAGGGACAAGTGGCGTTCAGCCACACGAGATGGAGCAATAACAGGTCTGTGATGCCCTTAGATGTCCGGGGCTGCACGCGCGCCACAATGGTTGGCTCAGCATGTGCCTACCCTTCGCCGAGAGGCGCGGGTAATCCGCTGAAACCCAATCGTGATTGGGACTGGGGATTGCAATTATTCCCCATGAACGAGGAATTCCCAGTAAGCGTGAGTCACAAGCTCGCGTTGATTAAGTCCCTGCCCTTTGTACACACCGCCCGTCGCTACTACCGATCGGATGGTTTAGTGAGGTCCTCGGATCGGCCGCACCGGGACCCCTCGTGGGCCTTGGTGTAGTGCTGAGAAGTCGATCAAACTTGATCATCTAGAGGAAGTAAAAGTCGTAACAAGGTTTCCGTAGGTGAACCTGCGGAAGGATCATTAACGGGTAGCGCCGCCCGGTGCGCCTCCTCCCAGCCTCTGTGCGTCTCCTCGGGCCTCTGGGGAAAGGGTTGTGCGCTTCGGTACCGGACTGGAGATCATCATATGTTTAACGCCTGAACAGCGATGGCGCAAGCTGGTCTGTTCTCTCCAAACAGCCCCCCATCTCGAGCGCACCTCCTCGGTACTCTCTGGCTCGTGCGAAGCGCTAAAAAACACGGTTACGGCCGGTTTCCACACGCACAATGGCGTGAGTCTGGGCCGCGAGGCCCTCTCTCTCTGTCGGCGTGCGTGGGGTTTTCCACATTCGGTGACCTCAGGCTCACGGCACCACCACGCACCCTACGTCTGTTGCTATAAATCGGGACTGTGCCCGTAAAGGACCAGACCCGCGTTGGGAGGTTCGCAGGAGGCTCACGCCACCTTTGTCTTCCTGGGCTCAGACGTCGTCAAAGCGGTTGCGCGTGTGTGGCCGTTGCCTTCCATTTTTCGTCGGGTGACGGGTACCTACTAGTCTTCGAACCAACCCCATACAGCGCTACGAGTGCTCTCCCTTACCGGAGGCATGGCGGGCGGTGATGGGGAGGGCCACGTGTGGACTCTAGCTCATCAACCCCGCCTCAGGCAGCGCTACGAGTGCTCTCCTGTACTGGAGACATGGCGGACGCTGACTGGGTGGTCCCCCTGGTGGCTTTAGTCTTCACACCCTCCACACCCCGGTGCTACGCGTGCTCCTCTCCGCAGGGAGGGGTGGACATGGCGGGCGGCGGGTGAGGAGAGGGGTTCACTGTGTGCTGTAGCTCCCAAGCTCACCTCGGGCAGCGCTACGAGTGCTCCTCCCTTCCTGGGAGCATGGCGGGCGGTGACGAGGTAGGCCTCTGGGTCCTTCAGTATTCACACACCCCTTTCCAACACCCCGTTGCTACGCGTGCTCACCCAGTCCTCCGAGACGGACAGGGCGGGTGCCGAGTGTGGAGGGGGCCCGCAGAGGGCTGCGGGTTTAAAGACCCCGTGCTCGGGTGCCTGTCCCTCGGGTCAGGCACTACGGCGGGGCGCCCGTCACTTGAAAAATGGTAAAAACCATTTATCATGTTTGGTGCCTCTCACGAAAAAACCAAGAGTACAACTCTTAGCGGTGGATCACTCGGCTCGTGCGTCGATGAAGAACGCAGCCAGCTGCGAGAACTAATGTGAATTGCAGGACACATTGATCATCGACACTTCGAACGCACATTGCGGCCCTGGGTTC
>NW_027507091.1:107500-117500 GCF_052324685.1 Brachyhypopomus gauderio
AAAGGATCAGATAGCTTGGGGCCAGATTTAAACAGAAAAGGCAGTTTGTGGAGCAAAGACATAATTTTGAATGGGGAGAAAAAAGGAAAACGGTGGAGTAATGCTGCCATCTTTTGGGTAAAAAATGTCGGTGCGCCTATAATTTAAAAGTGGGTTTTCTGGATGTTTTAAAAGACCCAGGGCTATCATCCTGCTGTGTGTAGCGGGCTCAGAGTTCACTTTGGTCGGCATGAATTAATGAATGAAATGCCTCCTCTGGATGTCTGAAATAATTTTCATTTAAATGACAAAGTCCCACTTTTAATCAACCTGGCCTATAAGCCTACATTGTGTAGCGGGCTCAGAGTTCACTTTGGTCGGCATGAATTAATGAATGAAATGCCTCCTCTGGATGTCTAAAATAGTTTTCATTTAAAAGACAAAGTCCCACTTTTAATCAACCAGGCCTATAAGCCTACAGTGTGTAGCGGGGTCAAAGAACACTTTGGTCAGCATGAATTAATGAATTAAATGCCTCCTCTGGATGTCTAAAATAATTTTCATTTAAAAGACAAAGTCCCATAATCAATCAACCAGGCCTATAAGCCTACATTGTGTAGCGGGCTCAGAGTTCACTTTGGTCGGCATGAATTAATGAATGAAATGCCTCCTCTGGATGTCAAAAATAATTTTCATTTAAATGACAAAGTCCCACTTTTAATCAACCAGGCCTATAAGCCTGCTTTGTGTGGCCGGGCAAAGGATCAGATAGCTTGGGGACAGATTTTAAACAGAAAAGGCAGTTTGTGGAGCTCAGTAATAATTTTGAATGGGGAAAAAAAAGGAAAACGGTGGAGTAATGCTGCCATCTTTTGGGTAAAATATGTCGGTGCGCCTATAATTTAAAAGTGGGTTTTCTGGATGTTTTAAATGACCCAGGGCTATAATCCTGCTTTGTGTGGCGGGCTCAGAGTATGCTTAAATTGGGGTAACTATTTTAACCATTTTACTAATTTATGGAGGTTAAAAAAAAGACCCAGGCCTATTATCCTACTGTGTGTGGCCGGCTCTTAGTGCACATTCTTAGGGGACTAATTTAATACAGAATAATGATTTTATGGATGTATTAAATCATCCATGTGTCTCATCCTACTGTGTCTGGCGGGCTCTTAGTGCACATTCTTAGGCTATGTATTTAAATACAGAATAGGGATTTTATGGATGTATTAAATCATCCAGGGCTCTAATCTTACTGTGTGTGGCCGGCTCTTAGTGCACATTCTTAGGGGACTAATTTAATACAGAATAAGGATTTTATGGATGTATTAAATCATCCATGTGTCTCATCCTACTGTGTGTGGCGGGCTCAGAGTATGCCTAAAGTGGGGTAACTATTTTAAACATTTTACTAATTTCTGGATGTATTAAATCATCCATGTGTCTCATCCTACTGTGTGTGGCGGGCTCAGAGTATGCCTAAAGTGGGGTAACTATTTTAAACATTTTACTAATTTCTGGATGTATTAAATCATCCATGTGTCTCATCCTACTGTGTGTGGCGGGCTCAGAGTATGCCTAAAGTGGGGTAACTATTTTAAACATTTTACTAATTTCTGGATGTATTAAATCATCCATGTGTCTCATCCTACTGTGTGTGGCGGGCTCAGAGTATGCCTAAAGTGGGGTAACTATTTTAAACATTTTACTAATTTCTGGATGTATTAAATCATCCATGTGTCTCATCCTACTGTGTGTGGCGGGCTCAGAGTATGCCTAAAGTGGGGTAACTATTTTAAACATTTTACTAATTTCTGGATGTATTAAATCATCCATGTGTCTCATCCTACTGTGTGTGGCGGGCTCAGAGTATGCCTAAAGTGGGGTAACTATTTTAAACATTTTACTAATTTCTGGAGGAAAAAAAAGACCCAGCATTTTGCATTCAAATGTGCAGGGCGCACCGGCGTTTAAAGTCCAAAAGATGGCAGCATTACTCCACCATAGTAATTATTTTCCTCCTTAAAGCTGTATACCATATGTTTCTGGAGGAATTAAATTCAGGCCTATAAGCCTGCTGTGTGTGGCTGGCTTTTAGTGCACATTCTTAGGCTATGTATTTAATACAGAATAAGGATTTTCTGGATGTATTAAATCATCCAGGGCTCTCATCCTACTGTGTGTGGCCGGCTCTTAGTGCACATTCTTAGGCAATGTATTTTATACAGAATGATGATTTTCTGGATGTTTTAAATCATCCAGGGCTCTCATCCTACTGTGTGTGGCTGGCTCTTAGTGCACCTTTTTAGGCAATGTATTTTATACAGAATAATGATTTTGTGGATGTATTAAATCATCCAGGGCTCTCATCCTACTGTGTGTGGCCGGCTCTTAGTGCACATTCTTAGGCTATGTATTTAATACAGAATGATGATTTTCTGGATGTATTAAATCATCCAGGGCTCTCATCCTACTGTGTGTGGCCGGCTCTTAGTGCACATTCTTAGGCAATGTATTTAATACAGAATAAGGATTTTCTGGATGTATTAAATCATCCATGTGTCTCATCCTACTGTGTGTGGCGGGCTCAGAGTGTGCTTAAATAGGGTAACTATTTTATACATTTTACTAATTTATGGAGGTTAAAAAAAGACCCAGCATTTTGCATTCAAATGTGCAGGGCGCACCGGCATTTAAAGTCCAAAAGATGGCAGCATTACTCCACCGTAGTAATTATTTTCCTCCTTAAAGCTGTATACCATATGTTTCTGGAGGAATTAAATTCAGGCCTATAAGCCTGCTGTGTGTTGCGGGGTCATAGTAGGCTTTTATTGGGTAACTGTTTTATACAGAATAAAGATTTCTGGGTGTTTAAAAAAGACCCATGCCTATAAGCCTGCTGTGTGTAGCGGGGTCAGAGTTCACATTCCTTGGGCATGAATTATGAATGAAATGCCCCCTCTGGATGTCCTAAATAATTTTAATTTAAATGACAAAGTCCCATAATTGGTTGGCCTATAAGCCTACTGTGTGTAGTGGGTTTCAGAGTACACTTTGGTCGGCATTGCAGCTTTCAAATATCACATTGCAGATTTCAAATTGTCTTTCTGCAAGAGTCTCCAAAGTTGCAATGTGCAAGTATTTCGGCAACCGGCGCTAATTGAGGGTTAGGCGAGGTTGAAATATTTCAAAGTCCGAGGATATACCAGCAGCATAGACACTTAGAATAAAAAAGAGGCCTTTTTAAATTAAATATACCAGAGGCATAGACACTTAGACTAAAATAGAGGCCTTTTTAAATTAAATATACCAGAGGCATAGACACTTAGACTAAAATAGAGGCCTTTTTAAATAAAATATACCAGTAGCATAGACTCTTAGAATAAAATAGAGGCCTTTTTTAATAAAATATACCAGAGGCATAGACACTTAGACTAAAATAGAGGCCTTTTTAAATGAAATATACCAGCAGCATAGACACTTAGAATAAAAAAGAGGCCTTTTTAAATAAAATATACCAGCAGCATAGACACTTAGAATAAAAAAGAGGCCTTTTTAAATGAAATATACCAGCAGCATAGACTCTTAGAGTAAAATAGAGGCCTTTTTAAATTAAATATACCAGCAGCATAGACACTTAGACTAAAATAGAGGCCTTTTTAAATAAAATATACCAGTAGCATAGACTCTTAGAATAAAATAGAGGCCTTTTTTAATAAAATATACCAGAGGCATAGACACTTAGACTAAAATAGAGGCCTTTTTAAATGAAATATACCAGCAGCATAGACACTTAGAATAAAAAAGAGGCCTTTTTAAATAAAATATACCAGCAGCATAGACACTTAGAATAAAAAGAGGCCTTTTTAAATAAAATATACCAGCAGCATAGACACTTAGAATAAAAAAGAGGCCTTTTTAAATGAAATATACCAGCAGCATAGACTCTTAGAGTAAAATAGAGGCCTTTTTAAATAAAATATACCAGCAGCATAGACACTTAGAATAAAAAAGAGGCCTTTTTAAATTAAATATACCAGAGGCATAGACACTTAGACTAAAATAGAGGCCTTTTTAAATGAAATATACCAGCAGCATAGACACTTAGAATAAAAAAAGAGGCCTTTTTAAATAAAATATACCAGTAGCATAGACTCTTAGAATAAAAAAGAGGCCTTTTTTAATAAAATATACCAGAGGCATAGACACTTAGAATAAAAAAGAGGCCTTTTTAAATGAAATATACCAGCAGCATAGACACTTAGAATAAAAAAGAGGCCTTTTTAAATAAAATATACCAGCAGCATAGACACTTAGAATAAAAAAGAGGCCTTTTTAAATGAAATATACCAGCAGCATAGACTCTTAGAGTAAAATAGAGGCCTTTTTAAATGAACATAACCGAAAAGAATCAGCAATGATCTGTCTCCAAAAGCTTCCTTAAAAAGCCATGGCAACAGGTGAGACCAATCATTGCTGATTGCGGGGGCTGAGAACGTACCGGCATAATTGAAAAGAATCAGCAACAGGTGAGACCAATCATTGCTGATTGCGTGGGCTGAGAACGTACCGGCATAATTGAAAAGAATCAGCAACAGGTGAGACCAATCATTGCTGATTGCGTGGATGTAGTCTAGGGCTGACTCGGGTGCCCCTGGTGGAGGTAGATGGTGTGGAATCCGAGCCAGCCCTGACAGATTAAATGAAATATACCAGTAGAAAAGACACTTTGAGTAAAAAAGGCCATTTAAAATAAAATATACCAGTAGAAAAGACACTTTGAGTAAAAAAGGCCATTTTAAATAAAATATACCAGTAGAAAAGACACTTTGAGTAAAAAAGGCCATTTTAAATAAAATATACCATGGCCAAATGAACTTAGAATAAAAGAGGAGAGTTTAGTTTAAATTATACCATGGTTAAATGCTGTTAGAAAAAAAGTGCACAGTTTAATCTTATTTGGAAGGCGCATTGACTCTTAAAGTCCACAAGATGTCACCGGTACTCCATCGTTTTTTTTCTGTTATACCATATGTACGTGCCACTGGGTGGCTCCTCCAGACACCTCAGCCTAGTTGAAGTGTCCGATGAAGGTGCACTCATCTGGGCATGAGGTAAAGTTATTATACCAACATCATGTGGAGGTTTTCAAGTCAGAATTTGCACAAAGTCCATAAATATACCAGAAGCATGGAGTTTTATGAGTGAATTAGTCTATGTCCCTTACTTTGTTAGACCATACACAAGATATTTTCTTCAGGAAATGCACAGAGTCCAATGCTATAACATTGCCAGGTGGTGGCTTTTAGTGAAAAAAGCATAAAAGTGTCCAAAAAACATGCTCTTTAGCTCGGGTACATCCCCAGGATCAAGAAAAATTGTCAGTTTTTTTTTCTATCTTGCTTAGAAATAGGTGTAAATTGACTCTGAAGTGTCATATCAGGCAATGCACAGAGTCCTTAAATATACCAGTAGCATGAGGTTTTTGTTGGAAATTAGTCTATTTCCCTTCCTGAGTTATACCTTATACAAGTAGTATTCTTCAGGCAATGCACAGAGTCCTTAAATTTACCAGTAGCATGAGGTTTTTGTTGGAAATTAGTCTATTTCCCTTCCTGAGTTATACCATATGCAAGTAGTATTCAGATTATGCACAGAGTCCTTAAATATACCAGTAGCAGGTGGTGGCTTTTAGTGAAAAAAGCATAAAAGTGTCCGAAAAACATGCTCTTTAGCTCAGGTACATCACCAGGATCAAGAAAAATTGTCAGTTTTTTTCTCTATCTTGCTTAGAAATAGGTGTAAATCCAGTCTGAAGTGTCTGATCAGAAAATGCACTAAGTCCATTTTTTCTGTTATACCATACGCATTTGCCACTGGGTGGCTCCTCCAGACACATCTGTCCACTTGGAGTGTCCAATGAAGGTGCACTCATCTGGGCATGAGGTAAAGTTATTATACCAACATCATGTGGAGGTTTTCAAGTCAGAATTTGCACAAAGTCCATAAATATACCAGAAGCATGGAGTTTTATGAGTGAATTAGTCTATGTCCCTTACTTTGTTAGACCATACACAAGATATTTTCTTCAGGAAATGCACAGAGTCCAATGCTATAACATTGCCAGGTGGTGGCTTTAAGGGAAAAAAGCATAAAAGTGTCCGAAAAACATGCTCTTTAGCTCGGGTACATCCCCAGGATCAAGAAAAATTGTCAGTTTTTTTTTCTATCTTGCTTAGAAATAGGTGTAAATTGACTCTGAAGTGTCATATCAGGCAATGCACAGAGTCCTTAAATATACCAGTAGCATGAGGTTTTTGTTGGAAATTAGTCTATTTCCCTTCCTGAGTTAGACCATATACAAGTAGTAATCTTCAGGCAATGCACAGAGTCCTTAAATTTACCAGTAGCATGAGGTTTTTGTTGGAAATTAGTCTATTTCCCTTCCTGAGTTATACCTTATACAAGTAGTAATCTTCAGGCAATGCACAGAGTCCTTAAATTTACCAGTAGCATGAGGTTTTTGTTGGAAATTAGTCTATTTCCCTTCCTGAGTTAGACCATATACAAGTAGTAATCTTCAGAATATGCACAAAGTCCATAAATATACCAGCAGCACGAAGTTTTCAAGTGGAAAATATTCTATGTCGCTTCATTTGGTATACCATAGGCGTCAGTTTTCGGCGAAAATAATTCTATGTCGATAAAAATGTTATACCATACGTATGATTTTGTGTTCAAAAATCGCACTATGTTCCAATTTTGACCAAGGGGTGGATCATCCAGAGGCCTCGATCCTCTGACAGTGCCCGCCGAATGTGCACCCAGACGGACATGCATCTCATTCCCCCTGTCTGGATGATTTTATGAATGGGTGATATGCAAACACCTACCATCAGGTATATAGGGGAGAGGGTCTTCTGAAAGCCACATATATGGTATACCATAAATGAAGACAAGGATTATGGCGCACGCTTTGCCCGACCAAAGGTCACTCCCTGGGCATTTTAGAGGATTTGAGAGGCCTCTTTATGGATCTCACAAATGATCCATGCATGGAATTTTGCACACTTTATCCGAATAAAGTGCACTTTTGGGCTTATGAGAGTAGGTTGGTATGCCTCTCTCTGGATGTGAGGAAGGATCCAGGAATAAAGGCATGTAATGCCACACAATTTATCCGACTAAATGACACTCTTGGGCTTATGAGAGAGGATGAGGGGCCTCTCTGTGGATGTCAGAAAGGCTCCATGCATGAAAGCATGTAATGTCACACACTTTATCCGATTAAAGTGTACATGTTGGGCTTATGATTAAGCATGAGGGCCCTATATGTGGATGTCAGAAAGGTTCCAGGCTTAAAGGCATGTAATGTCACACACTTTATCCGATTAAAGTGCACATTTGGGCTTATGATTAAGCATGAGGGCCCTATGTGTGGATGTCAGAAAGGCTCCATGCATGAAAGCATGTAATGCCACACACTTTATCCGATTAAAGTGTACATGTTGGGCTTATGATTAAGCATGAGGGCCCTATATGTGGATGTCAGAAAGGTTCCAGGCTTAAAGGCATGTAATGTCACACACTTTATCCGATTAAAGTGCACATTTGGGCTTATGATTAAGCATGAGGGCCCTATGTGTGGATGTCAGAAAGGCTCCATGCATGAAAGCATGTAATGCCACACACTTTATCCGATTAAAGTGTACATGTTGGGCTTATGATTAAGCATGAGGGCCCTATATGTGGATGTCAGAAAGGTTCCAGGCTTAAAGGCATGTAATGTCACACACTTTATCCGATTAAAGTGCACATTTGGGCTTATGATTAAGCATGAGGGCCCTATATGTGGATGTCAGAAAGGTTCCAGGCTTAAAGGCATGTAATGTCACACACTTTATCCGATTAAAGTGCACATTTGGGCTTATGATTAAGCATGAGGGCCCTATGTGTGGATGTCAGAAAGGCTCCATGCATGAAAGCATGTAATGCCACACACTTTATCCGATTAAAGTGTACATGTTGGGCTTATGATTAAGCATGAGGGCCCTATATGTGGATGTCAGAAAGGTTCCAGGCTTAAAGGCATGTAATGTCACACACTTTATCCGATTAAAGTGCACATTTGGGCTTATGATTAAGCATGAGGGCCCTATGTGTGGATGTCAGAAAGGCTCCATGCATGAAAGCATGTAATGCCACACACTTTATCCGATTAAAGTGTACATGTTGGGCTTATGATTAAGCATGAGGGCCCTATATGTGGATGTCAGAAAGGTTCCAGGCTTAAAGGCATGTAATGTCACACACTTTATCCGATTAAAGTGCACATTTGGGCTTATGATTAAGCATGAGGGCCCTATGTGTGGATGTCAGAAAGGCTCCATGCATGAAAGCATGTAATGTCACACACTTTATCCGATTAAAGTGTACATGTTGGGCTTATGATTAAGCATGAGGGCCCTATGTGTGGATGTCAGAAAGGCTCCATGCATGAAAGCATGTAATGTCACACACTTTATCCGATTAAAGTGTACATGTTGGGCTTATGATTAAGCATGAGGGCCCTATATGTGGATGTCAGAAAGGTTCCAGGCTTAAAGGCATGTAATGCCACACACTTTATCCGTTTAAAGTGCACGCTTCGGCTTAAGAGAGGAGTTGAGAGGCCTCTCCCTGGAAGTCACAGATGATCCAGGCCTGCAATGGCAGACACTATATCACTTTATCCGAGTAAGAGGCTCCCTCTGAGCAAAGTAGGGGGGGAGTGAGGCCCCCCCCGGAGGTCTGAAAAGATCCAGGCCTTTAAATGACACGGGCTGTGCCCGAGCAAAGTGCCCACGCTGGGCAAGGGTGGAGGCGTGATGCTCCCCCTTATGGAGGTCGTCCTACCTCCATCCTCACGTAATGTATTTCGACCTGTGCGTATCCGGAGGGTGCTATGCGCAAGACCGGAAGATGCTGGTTTCGGCTGGCCTTACCGGATCCAATGGCATAGTACCTAGGTGCGCTCTAAGGCCGTAAACCCCCCCCATGTGTTTGAGAATGGTAGGTGTTATACCATTGCCACGAACCACTTATTGAATCAGCCATGCCCTTTCGGCAATCGAGTCTCAGAGGTGTGTCCGAGGGAAGATTTGCCTTGGCGGGCATGGCTGTCTGGCATCTCCCCGACCCTGGAGGAATGCGCTAACGGTGTAATGCAAACACCTACCAGCAGGTATATAGGGGAGCATGCTTTCTGAGCCTTATATGATTGTACCATAATAAGGATCAGAAGAAAGGCAGTGTGTTAAGGTGAACTAGCCCGACTCTAATGCACCTTGACGGCTTAAGGGGAGGGATAAGTGACCCCTGCTGATGGAGGTCAAAGACATCCGTGTCTCTCAGGCCTTCGAACCACTGCTTGCGCCCGACCGAAATGCCACTGCTGGGCATGGGTGTAAGAGTGGTGACCCCCCTTATGGAGGTCTGTCCAACCTCCAGCCTGCATGCTCCACCTCGGCCTGTGCGTATCCGGAGGGTGCTGTGCGCAAGCCCGGAAGATGCTGGTTTCGGCTGGCCTTACCGGATCCAATGGCACAGTACCTAGGTGCGCTCTAAGACCGTTATCCGAACCCAAGTCCGCCAGGGGTTTTTCAGTTATACCAGTAGCATCGACCATCACTTTGATCAGCCAGGCCTTTTCGGGGGTCGAGCGTCCGAGGTGTGTCCGAGGGAAGATTTGCCTTGGCGGGCATGGCTGGCGAGTACCTCCCCGGCCGTGGAGGAAAACGCATACGGTGCATTGCAAACACCTACCAGCAGGTATATAGGAGAGCATGTCTCTTGAGTTCATCCTAACCTTATAATGGTTATCCCATTCATAAGGCCTGGATGCAAGGCGGTGCGTGAAGGTAACATTAGCCTGACTCTAACACTTTCACCGGTTAGGGGTGGAGTGGTGACCCCCCTAACACTGGAGGTCTCGCCGACCTCCAGGCACCAGCCTCACATGCTCTACCTCGGCCTGTGCGTATCC
>NW_027507091.1:122500-130000 GCF_052324685.1 Brachyhypopomus gauderio
GGTTAGGGTTAGGGTTAGGGTTAGGGTTAGGGTTAGGGTTAGGGTTAGGGTTAGGGTTAGGGTTAGGGTTAGGGTTAGGGTTAGGGTTAGGGTTAGGGTTAGGGTTAGGGTTAGGGTTAGGGTTAGGGTTAGGGTTAGGGTTAGGGTTAGGGTTAGGGTTAGGGTTAGGGTTAGGGTTAGGGTTAGGGTTAGGGTTAGGGTTAGGGTTAGGGTTAGGGTTAGGGTTAGGGTTAGGGTTAGGGTTAGGGTTAGGGTTAGGGTTAGGGTTAGGGTTAGGGTTAGGGTTAGGGTTAGGGTTAGGGTTAGGGTTAGGGTTAGGGTTAGGGTTAGGGTTAGGGTTAGGGTTAGGGTTAGGGTTAGGGTTAGGGTTAGGGTTAGGGTTAGGGTTAGGGTTAGGGTTAGGGTTAGGGTTAGGGTTAGGGTTAGGGTTAGGGTTAGGGTTAGGGTTAGGGTTAGGGTTAGGGTTAGGGTTAGGGTTAGGGTTAGGGTTAGGGTTAGGGTTAGGGTTAGGGTTAGGGTTAGGGTTAGGGTTAGGGTTAGGGTTAGGGTTAGGGTTAGGGTTAGGGTTAGGGTTAGGGTTAGGGTTAGGGTTAGGGTTAGGGTTAGGGTTAGGGTTAGGGTTAGGGTTAGGGTTAGGGTTAGGGTTAGGGTTAGGGTTAGGGTTAGGGTTAGGGTTAGGGTTAGGGTTAGGGTTAGGGTTAGGGTTAGGGTTAGGGTTAGGGTTAGGGTTAGGGTTAGGGTTAGGGTTAGGGTTAGGGTTAGGGTTAGGGTTAGGGTTAGGGTTAGGGTTAGGGTTAGGGTTAGGGTTAGGGTTAGGGTTAGGGTTAGGGTTAGGGTTAGGGTTAGGGTTAGGGTTAGGGTTAGGGTTAGGGTTAGGGTTAGGGTTAGGGTTAGGGTTAGGGTTAGGGTTAGGGTTAGGGTTAGGGTTAGGGTTAGGGTTAGGGTTAGGGTTAGGGTTAGGGTTAGGGTTAGGGTTAGGGTTAGGGTTAGGGTTAGGGTTAGGGTTAGGGTTAGGGTTAGGGTTAGGGTTAGGGTTAGGGTTAGGGTTAGGGTTAGGGTTAGGGTTAGGGTTAGGGTTAGGGTTAGGGTTAGGGTTAGGGTTAGGGTTAGGGTTAGGGTTAGGGTTAGGGTTAGGGTTAGGGTTAGGGTTAGGGTTAGGGTTAGGGTTAGGGTTAGGGTTAGGGTTAGGGTTAGGGTTAGGGTTAGGGTTAGGGTTAGGGTTAGGGTTAGGGTTAGGGTTAGGGTTAGGGTTAGGGTTAGGGTTAGGGTTAGGGTTAGGGTTAGGGTTAGGGTTAGGGTTAGGGTTAGGGTTAGGGTTAGGGTTAGGGTTAGGGTTAGGGTTAGGGTTAGGGTTAGGGTTAGGGTTAGGGTTAGGGTTAGGGTTAGGGTTAGGGTTAGGGTTAGGGTTAGGGTTAGGGTTAGGGTTAGGGTTAGGGTTAGGGTTAGGGTTAGGGTTAGGGTTAGGGTTAGGGTTAGGGTTAGGGTTAGGGTTAGGGTTAGGGTTAGGGTTAGGGTTAGGGTTAGGGTTAGGGTTAGGGTTAGGGTTAGGGTTAGGGTTAGGGTTAGGGTTAGGGTTAGGGTTAGGGTTAGGGTTAGGGTTAGGGTTAGGGTTAGGGTTAGGGTTAGGGTTAGGGTTAGGGTTAGGGTTAGGGTTAGGGTTAGGGTTAGGGTTAGGGTTAGGGTTAGGGTTAGGGTTAGGGTTAGGGTTAGGGTTAGGGTTAGGGTTAGGGTTAGGGTTAGGGTTAGGGTTAGGGTTAGGGTTAGGGTTAGGGTTAGGGTTAGGGTTAGGGTTAGGGTTAGGGTTAGGGTTAGGGTTAGGGTTAGGGTTAGGGTTAGGGTTAGGGTTAGGGTTAGGGTTAGGGTTAGGGTTAGGGTTAGGGTTAGGGTTAGGGTTAGGGTTAGGGTTAGGGTTAGGGTTAGGGTTAGGGTTAGGGTTAGGGTTAGGGTTAGGGTTAGGGTTAGGGTTAGGGTTAGGGTTAGGGTTAGGGTTAGGGTTAGGGTTAGGGTTAGGGTTAGGGTTAGGGTTAGGGTTAGGGTTAGGGTTAGGGTTAGGGTTAGGGTTAGGGTTAGGGTTAGGGTTAGGGTTAGGGTTAGGGTTAGGGTTAGGGTTAGGGTTAGGGTTAGGGTTAGGGTTAGGGTTAGGGTTAGGGTTAGGGTTAGGGTTAGGGTTAGGGTTAGGGTTAGGGTTAGGGTTAGGGTTAGGGTTAGGGTTAGGGTTAGGGTTAGGGTTAGGGTTAGGGTTAGGGTTAGGGTTAGGGTTAGGGTTAGGGTTAGGGTTAGGGTTAGGGTTAGGGTTAGGGTTAGGGTTAGGGTTAGGGTTAGGGTTAGGGTTAGGGTTAGGGTTAGGGTTAGGGTTAGGGTTAGGGTTAGGGTTAGGGTTAGGGTTAGGGTTAGGGTTAGGGTTAGGGTTAGGGTTAGGGTTAGGGTTAGGGTTAGGGTTAGGGTTAGGGTTAGGGTTAGGGTTAGGGTTAGGGTTAGGGTTAGGGTTAGGGTTAGGGTTAGGGTTAGGGTTAGGGTTAGGGTTAGGGTTAGGGTTAGGGTTAGGGTTAGGGTTAGGGTTAGGGTTAGGGTTAGGGTTAGGGTTAGGGTTAGGGTTAGGGTTAGGGTTAGGGTTAGGGTTAGGGTTAGGGTTAGGGTTAGGGTTAGGGTTAGGGTTAGGGTTAGGGTTAGGGTTAGGGTTAGGGTTAGGGTTAGGGTTAGGGTTAGGGTTAGGGTTAGGGTTAGGGTTAGGGTTAGGGTTAGGGTTAGGGTTAGGGTTAGGGTTAGGGTTAGGGTTAGGGTTAGGGTTAGGGTTAGGGTTAGGGTTAGGGTTAGGGTTAGGGTTAGGGTTAGGGTTAGGGTTAGGGTTAGGGTTAGGGTTAGGGTTAGGGTTAGGGTTAGGGTTAGGGTTAGGGTTAGGGTTAGGGTTAGGGTTAGGGTTAGGGTTAGGGTTAGGGTTAGGGTTAGGGTTAGGGTTAGGGTTAGGGTTAGGGTTAGGGTTAGGGTTAGGGTTAGGGTTAGGGTTAGGGTTAGGGTTAGGGTTAGGGTTAGGGTTAGGGTTAGGGTTAGGGTTAGGGTTAGGGTTAGGGTTAGGGTTAGGGTTAGGGTTAGGGTTAGGGTTAGGGTTAGGGTTAGGGTTAGGGTTAGGGTTAGGGTTAGGGTTAGGGTTAGGGTTAGGGTTAGGGTTAGGGTTAGGGTTAGGGTTAGGGTTAGGGTTAGGGTTAGGGTTAGGGTTAGGGTTAGGGTTAGGGTTAGGGTTAGGGTTAGGGTTAGGGTTAGGGTTAGGGTTAGGGTTAGGGTTAGGGTTAGGGTTAGGGTTAGGGTTAGGGTTAGGGTTAGGGTTAGGGTTAGGGTTAGGGTTAGGGTTAGGGTTAGGGTTAGGGTTAGGGTTAGGGTTAGGGTTAGGGTTAGGGTTAGGGTTAGGGTTAGGGTTAGGGTTAGGGTTAGGGTTAGGGTTAGGGTTAGGGTTAGGGTTAGGGTTAGGGTTAGGGTTAGGGTTAGGGTTAGGGTTAGGGTTAGGGTTAGGGTTAGGGTTAGGGTTAGGGTTAGGGTTAGGGTTAGGGTTAGGGTTAGGGTTAGGGTTAGGGTTAGGGTTAGGGTTAGGGTTAGGGTTAGGGTTAGGGTTAGGGTTAGGGTTAGGGTTAGGGTTAGGGTTAGGGTTAGGGTTAGGGTTAGGGTTAGGGTTAGGGTTAGGGTTAGGGTTAGGGTTAGGGTTAGGGTTAGGGTTAGGGTTAGGGTTAGGGTTAGGGTTAGGGTTAGGGTTAGGGTTAGGGTTAGGGTTAGGGTTAGGGTTAGGGTTAGGGTTAGGGTTAGGGTTAGGGTTAGGGTTAGGGTTAGGGTTAGGGTTAGGGTTAGGGTTAGGGTTAGGGTTAGGGTTAGGGTTAGGGTTAGGGTTAGGGTTAGGGTTAGGGTTAGGGTTAGGGTTAGGGTTAGGGTTAGGGTTAGGGTTAGGGTTAGGGTTAGGGTTAGGGTTAGGGTTAGGGTTAGGGTTAGGGTTAGGGTTAGGGTTAGGGTTAGGGTTAGGGTTAGGGTTAGGGTTAGGGTTAGGGTTAGGGTTAGGGTTAGGGTTAGGGTTAGGGTTAGGGTTAGGGTTAGGGTTAGGGTTAGGGTTAGGGTTAGGGTTAGGGTTAGGGTTAGGGTTAGGGTTAGGGTTAGGGTTAGGGTTAGGGTTAGGGTTAGGGTTAGGGTTAGGGTTAGGGTTAGGGTTAGGGTTAGGGTTAGGGTTAGGGTTAGGGTTAGGGTTAGGGTTAGGGTTAGGGTTAGGGTTAGGGTTAGGGTTAGGGTTAGGGTTAGGGTTAGGGTTAGGGTTAGGGTTAGGGTTAGGGTTAGGGTTAGGGTTAGGGTTAGGGTTAGGGTTAGGGTTAGGGTTAGGGTTAGGGTTAGGGTTAGGGTTAGGGTTAGGGTTAGGGTTAGGGTTAGGGTTAGGGTTAGGGTTAGGGTTAGGGTTAGGGTTAGGGTTAGGGTTAGGGTTAGGGTTAGGGTTAGGGTTAGGGTTAGGGTTAGGGTTAGGGTTAGGGTTAGGGTTAGGGTTAGGGTTAGGGTTAGGGTTAGGGTTAGGGTTAGGGTTAGGGTTAGGGTTAGGGTTAGGGTTAGGGTTAGGGTTAGGGTTAGGGTTAGGGTTAGGGTTAGGGTTAGGGTTAGGGTTAGGGTTAGGGTTAGGGTTAGGGTTAGGGTTAGGGTTAGGGTTAGGGTTAGGGTTAGGGTTAGGGTTAGGGTTAGGGTTAGGGTTAGGGTTAGGGTTAGGGTTAGGGTTAGGGTTAGGGTTAGGGTTAGGGTTAGGGTTAGGGTTAGGGTTAGGGTTAGGGTTAGGGTTAGGGTTAGGGTTAGGGTTAGGGTTAGGGTTAGGGTTAGGGTTAGGGTTAGGGTTAGGGTTAGGGTTAGGGTTAGGGTTAGGGTTAGGGTTAGGGTTAGGGTTAGGGTTAGGGTTAGGGTTAGGGTTAGGGTTAGGGTTAGGGTTAGGGTTAGGGTTAGGGTTAGGGTTAGGGTTAGGGTTAGGGTTAGGGTTAGGGTTAGGGTTAGGGTTAGGGTTAGGGTTAGGGTTAGGGTTAGGGTTAGGGTTAGGGTTAGGGTTAGGGTTAGGGTTAGGGTTAGGGTTAGGGTTAGGGTTAGGGTTAGGGTTAGGGTTAGGGTTAGGGTTAGGGTTAGGGTTAGGGTTAGGGTTAGGGTTAGGGTTAGGGTTAGGGTTAGGGTTAGGGTTAGGGTTAGGGTTAGGGTTAGGGTTAGGGTTAGGGTTAGGGTTAGGGTTAGGGTTAGGGTTAGGGTTAGGGTTAGGGTTAGGGTTAGGGTTAGGGTTAGGGTTAGGGTTAGGGTTAGGGTTAGGGTTAGGGTTAGGGTTAGGGTTAGGGTTAGGGTTAGGGTTAGGGTTAGGGTTAGGGTTAGGGTTAGGGTTAGGGTTAGGGTTAGGGTTAGGGTTAGGGTTAGGGTTAGGGTTAGGGTTAGGGTTAGGGTTAGGGTTAGGGTTAGGGTTAGGGTTAGGGTTAGGGTTAGGGTTAGGGTTAGGGTTAGGGTTAGGGTTAGGGTTAGGGTTAGGGTTAGGGTTAGGGTTAGGGTTAGGGTTAGGGTTAGGGTTAGGGTTAGGGTTAGGGTTAGGGTTAGGGTTAGGGTTAGGGTTAGGGTTAGGGTTAGGGTTAGGGTTAGGGTTAGGGTTAGGGTTAGGGTTAGGGTTAGGGTTAGGGTTAGGGTTAGGGTTAGGGTTAGGGTTAGGGTTAGGGTTAGGGTTAGGGTTAGGGTTAGGGTTAGGGTTAGGGTTAGGGTTAGGGTTAGGGTTAGGGTTAGGGTTAGGGTTAGGGTTAGGGTTAGGGTTAGGGTTAGGGTTAGGGTTAGGGTTAGGGTTAGGGTTAGGGTTAGGGTTAGGGTTAGGGTTAGGGTTAGGGTTAGGGTTAGGGTTAGGGTTAGGGTTAGGGTTAGGGTTAGGGTTAGGGTTAGGGTTAGGGTTAGGGTTAGGGTTAGGGTTAGGGTTAGGGTTAGGGTTAGGGTTAGGGTTAGGGTTAGGGTTAGGGTTAGGGTTAGGGTTAGGGTTAGGGTTAGGGTTAGGGTTAGGGTTAGGGTTAGGGTTAGGGTTAGGGTTAGGGTTAGGGTTAGGGTTAGGGTTAGGGTTAGGGTTAGGGTTAGGGTTAGGGTTAGGGTTAGGGTTAGGGTTAGGGTTAGGGTTAGGGTTAGGGTTAGGGTTAGGGTTAGGGTTAGGGTTAGGGTTAGGGTTAGGGTTAGGGTTAGGGTTAGGGTTAGGGTTAGGGTTAGGGTTAGGGTTAGGGTTAGGGTTAGGGTTAGGGTTAGGGTTAGGGTTAGGGTTAGGGTTAGGGTTAGGGTTAGGGTTAGGGTTAGGGTTAGGGTTAGGGTTAGGGTTAGGGTTAGGGTTAGGGTTAGGGTTAGGGTTAGGGTTAGGGTTAGGGTTAGGGTTAGGGTTAGGGTTAGGGTTAGGGTTAGGGTTAGGGTTAGGGTTAGGGTTAGGGTTAGGGTTAGGGTTAGGGTTAGGGTTAGGGTTAGGGTTAGGGTTAGGGTTAGGGTTAGGGTTAGGGTTAGGGTTAGGGTTAGGGTTAGGGTTAGGGTTAGGGTTAGGGTTAGGGTTAGGGTTAGGGTTAGGGTTAGGGTTAGGGTTAGGGTTAGGGTTAGGGTTAGGGTTAGGGTTAGGGTTAGGGTTAGGGTTAGGGTTAGGGTTAGGGTTAGGGTTAGGGTTAGGGTTAGGGTTAGGGTTAGGGTTAGGGTTAGGGTTAGGGTTAGGGTTAGGGTTAGGGTTAGGGTTAGGGTTAGGGTTAGGGTTAGGGTTAGGGTTAGGGTTAGGGTTAGGGTTAGGGTTAGGGTTAGGGTTAGGGTTAGGGTTAGGGTTAGGGTTAGGGTTAGGGTTAGGGTTAGGGTTAGGGTTAGGGTTAGGGTTAGGGTTAGGGTTAGGGTTAGGGTTAGGGTTAGGGTTAGGGTTAGGGTTAGGGTTAGGGTTAGGGTTAGGGTTAGGGTTAGGGTTAGGGTTAGGGTTAGGGTTAGGGTTAGGGTTAGGGTTAGGGTTAGGGTTAGGGTTAGGGTTAGGGTTAGGGTTAGGGTTAGGGTTAGGGTTAGGGTTAGGGTTAGGGTTAGGGTTAGGGTTAGGGTTAGGGTTAGGGTTAGGGTTAGGGTTAGGGTTAGGGTTAGGGTTAGGGTTAGGGTTAGGGTTAGGGTTAGGGTTAGGGTTAGGGTTAGGGTTAGGGTTAGGGTTAGGGTTAGGGTTAGGGTTAGGGTTAGGGTTAGGGTTAGGGTTAGGGTTAGGGTTAGGGTTAGGGTTAGGGTTAGGGTTAGGGTTAGGGTTAGGGTTAGGGTTAGGGTTAGGGTTAGGGTTAGGGTTAGGGTTAGGGTTAGGGTTAGGGTTAGGGTTAGGGTTAGGGTTAGGGTTAGGGTTAGGGTTAGGGTTAGGGTTAGGGTTAGGGTTAGGGTTAGGGTTAGGGTTAGGGTTAGGGTTAGGGTTAGGGTTAGGGTTAGGGTTAGGGTTAGGGTTAGGGTTAGGGTTAGGGTTAGGGTTAGGGTTAGGGTTAGGGTTAGGGTTAGGGTTAGGGTTAG
>NW_027507092.1:0-22500 GCF_052324685.1 Brachyhypopomus gauderio
GTCCCCTTGGGTACGGAAACCAGGACGCAAGGTTCCCTCCACGGGATTTGGGCCCTTAAATGACACGTTCAGTCATGCTGCAGGAGAGTGAGTGAGGACAGACAGAGCGTGTGTGTGTGTGTGTGTGTGTGTGTGTGTGTGTGTGAGAGGTCCTTAGTGAGCTGAGATGCAGCTGGAAGGTACCATTAGGAGGAACTGGGAGGCATTTGAATAAATCGAGTCATTAGGTAGCTGCTTGTGAGAGAGCCGTCACCACCTGACAATCCAGCCATGCTCACTCTCACTTTCTCTCGCTCTCTCTCTCTCCCTCTCTCTCACATACACACACACATCCACACACTTGTGCATGTGCACGCACGCGCACACACACACTCACTCTCATGCTCCCTCCTGCAGTTCTACAGGGCTTCACAAACCTGTTTCCTAAAATACAGACCTTCTGGAGAGACAGACTCTCACTGTCACTCCTCACTTTCAGGATCTGGCCTTTTTATTTTTTTATTTGCTACATATGGCCAAGGAACCCTTAAACATATGGGCACTAGTGCTCCTGTACACACAACTCAACTCTTATTGACAGCACATCACCCATGTGCATTAGCTTCATGATGGCGACTACGGGCTTTCTTTCACGCATGTACAAAAAACTGTCGTTACATCCTAAAAGCAGCACTGTGACACATTTAGAGTTTCACACCGTGCAAAGTGTGTTTTGGTAGTGTCATGCCTTGCACAACGCGAAGCGACCGAGCGAGGGAGCGACCGAGGGAGGGAGCGAGGGAGGGGTATCGCAGAGGAGGAGGAACAAATGCGGGAACATAAGGACAGGTCCTGCTGTCTTCACGGACATTTAAGACGCTGGAGATTTAAGACGACGGAGCATTGCGATTATTTTAGCCGCAGTTGTGACGGAAGCCTGCGCAAGGTAGAAACAAGATGACTGTCGACGCGGGCCAATATCACTGGAGAAAACAGAGAAATGTCACGTCACAACCATGGACAGATATGTTCATGCACAGATATAAAACATTATTTCTGATGGAGCTCATCCATGTGATTCATTGCTAGGTTGTACGTCTTGGCTAATATGACTTTGCTGTAATCGGACAGAAGGAAGGGATGAGCCAGGCGTGCACCTCACACACCTAACACACACCTAACACACACCTCACACACCTAACACACACACCTCACACACCTAACACACACCTCACACACCTAACACACACCTCACACACACCTCATACACCTCACACACCTAACACACACCTAACACACACCTCACACACCTAACACACACCTCACACACACCTCACACACCTAACACACACCTCATACACCTCACACACACCTCACACACACCTAACACACCTAACACACACCTCACACACCTAACACACACCTCACACACCTAACACACACCTCACACACATCTCACACACCTAACACACACCTCATACACTTCACACACCTAACACACACCTCATACACCTAACACACACCTCATACACCTAACACACACCACATACACCTAACACACCTCACAAACCTAACACACCTCACACACACCTAACACACACCTCACACACACCTAACACACACCTCATACACCTAACACACCTCACAAACCTAACACACCTCACACCTGCTGGGCGTGCAATGGTTGTTGATATGCAGGTTTGTTTCAAACTTTATTCATTTCTTAAAAGACAAATGATTCTATGTACATAAAAGAAAACACAAATAAAATGAAACGAAGTACCAACACCTGAGTTCATTAGTACTGCCCCTTATGTGCGCTGGCTAAACAGAGAAATGCTTTATCAGTATTTATCAGGGCTTCAACCTCGCACATGATCGCGCCATTTGTTTGCCCCGAACGCAACTGTTCAACAGCCACGAGACGAACACGTAGCTACAACACCATTGCTACAGTCCACTCCCTTCAGCCCGTGTTGTGCATCCCGTCTCCGTGTTTATATGTGGAAACTGCACGTGTCTCGTGCTTTTGTGCGAGAGTCAGGATGGGCTGGAGAGAAGAGGCCATCACGGCGAGTTCTTAGGAAAGACCGGGGAACGGACCACCTCACAACAGTAAACACCGCTTCAAACACATGGATTAACCATTAAAAACAAATCTGATATCCATAATTTTCAACCAAATGTTTATGCATGGTAATTACAGTGGTGTGCAGCGATCGTGCAGGCTATAAATGAAATATGTTATTAATGAATTATATATCAAAGGAAGAAGTTGGAGAGAGTGGACCGGCCAGTTCACTCAAATGTGGACCACAGGTGGAACTGCATGATTCATAGAGCACGTTGAAGCAGAACAAGATACTAACATTCAGACCGAGCTGCAGTTTACAAATCTGTTTGATGCCCTTTAATTTCATGTAAACTTCAAGCATCTTGAACAGCTGTGATGGTTTTTTTTTTTCCTGTAAACACATTAAGGCAGTTCATTCGTAAAGTTTATTTGTAAGAGAAATATGAATAGAGACACTGAAAGGTGTTCAGGCAAGACACCGGGACACAGATCTCTACGGCACGGAGAGATTCACAGATCAAACACATCTGGCTGCAGGTATTTTAGTTTTCTATTACAAGCTCTTACATGCTCTAAACAGTAGTTGTCAGTAGCTGAGCTAATTCTTTAGTTTGTCTCTCGCTAGTGAGCTGTTTTCTTTGGTTAAGAGATCCCTGTGAGGGTGTCTTAACACTTCAAAGCAGCCTGCTGTGCGCGAGCTGTGTGCCCGAGGTCTGAACTGCACAAACACAAGCCGTGTTGGGGTGGAGTGTACTTACACACATCATTGAGTAATATCATAAACCAAGTATTAACCACAATATCATAAACCGCACAGAAACTGAGACAGTGACAGAAATACGCTCGTTTTCTTTTATCCATGTTTAGAGAGGTTTTGTGCCATAAATGTGTGTGTGTGTGTGTGTGTGTGTGTGTGTGAGAGAGAGAGAGAGAGAGAGAGAGAGTGAGAGAGAGAGATGATGATGATCCCTGCATTATTAGCTCTGTATTATTGGTGTAGAAAGAGGCTTCATTGGCTTGTAGACCTACAGTGGACTACAACCCCTCCCAGTGGCCAGACCCTTTCTCTAGAAACACAGTGTGTAGCATCACTCTCTTTCTGTCAGACGCACATGCACGTGCAAACCCACACACACACACACACACACACACACACACACACACACACACACACACACACACACACACACACACACAAAGAGCAGTGTTCTTTGAATCATATTTCTGGTTTCTGGGTCTGAGGGAGGGAGAGAGGAGCAGGAGAGAGATCTATTCTCCCTGGCAGCCTTAACAAGCCGGATTAAATTGCTAGTCCTTTATGTGCCCGTGACAAATCTATTTATGTAATACTTTTGATAGCTATCGATTGGTGCAGTGGTGCAACTTAAAAGGTGGAGAAAAATGAGCTTCCAAAGCTAGCGTGGCGTCTGGAGGCGGCTGTTAACCTGCACTGTAATGAGGAGCCAGTGACAGGACACACTCCGGGCCCGCTGCAGTGCCCACGCCCACGCAGGGCCTTTGCTGTATGGATCACCTATTATAAGTTCATTCACCATACTGAATAATACGCTATCCCAAAAGCTAATATGTATTTTATATATTAGTTAATATTTTATATTAGATTTTACCTTGTGGTTTTGTGAGTGGTATGTTGGAATCAGGAGTCTCTGCAGCTGACAGAGGTGTGTGTGTGTGTGTGTGTGTGTGTGTGTGTGTGTGTGTGTGTGTGTGTGTGTGTAGGTCCTGGCAGTTTCACACACTCAGGTGTGTGTGTGTGTGTGTGTGTGTGGGTGAGTAGTGTGCAGGTCCTGGCAGTTTCACACACTCAGGTGTGTGTGTGTGTGTGTGTGTGACCTTGGAGTGGTGGCGCTGGTTAAACAGTGTGTCAGCGAGTCCGTTGGAGCGTGTCTGTGCCGATTATGAATGTTTCATTACTGCCAGCTCAGCCTTTAGCTCTGAGCCTTCCTCTAAAGCACACTGACAAATCCTCTTTCTTCTCCCTCCTTTTTACCTCCTCTACTTCTCCACCTCTCTCCCCATCCTCTTCCTCCTGTCTCACTCTCTCTCCCCATCATCTTCCTCCTCTCTCTCACTCTCTCTCCCCCATCCTCTTCCTCCACTCTCGCCTTCCTATTCTCTCATTTTTTTCATCTCCAGTTTTTCGATCACTTTTTCCCTGGATTCCTTCTGTTCTCTTTCCTCTCTTTCATTTTGAGTCTGTCTCTCCTTCCCTCCCTCCCTCCCTCCCTCCCTCTCCTTCACTCCTGCGTTGTGATGACTTGACTCCTCTCCAGACACAGGGGAGTAATTGTGCTTCAGCCTCAGAGTCTTTCCTCCTGGTGGCTGAAAGCTGTGTCAGGTACACACACACACACACACACACACACACACACACACACACACACACACACACACACACACTCCTCCCTCATAAGGGAATAAAGGAAGATCTCAGGGCTCCCAAGGTTTTGGCTAACGAGAGCCTGTGCTTTTTTCTGGAATATTACACCTACAGTGACAAGTGAGAAGTGAGGTGAAATCCTGAAACAACGTCCCAGCACACACAATAAAACTCGTGTACGCACTTTTGTTCGGTACCTATAAAAATAACAAAAACACTTTCATCTTTCTAATGTTCCTCATTGACCATGAGCGTCAGAGGAGATTAAATATGCTTGATTAACCAAACAACATAAGACATCAGAAGCATCAAATACCCAGTAACACACACACACACACACACACACACACACACACACACACACACACACACACACACACATACGGGGAAAAGATACCAATACACAGTGAAAGCTACGCTGCAAAGTCTGTCTTGTCTTGCTGTGGTCAGATCCAGTGTGGTGCTGCAGTGCTGTGGTCAGATCCAGTGTGGTGGTGCAGTGATGTGGTCATATCCAGTGTGGTGCTGCAGTGCTGAGGTCAGATCCAGTGTGGTGGTGCAGTGATGTGGTCATATCCAGTGTGGTGCTGCAGTGCTGAGGTCAGATCCAGTGTGGTGTGTCAGTGCTGTGGTCAGATCCAGTGTGGTGTGTCAGTGATGTGGTCAGATCCAGTGTGGTGGTGCAGTGATGATGTGGTCAGATCCAGTGTGGTGGTGCAGTGATGTGGTCAGATCCAGTGTGGTGTGTCAGTTCTGTCAAGATCAGCGCTGCCTTTCCACGGAGCAGAATTCTCACGAACACCTTCAAAAGCCAACGGCACATGCACTTTCCTTTAGTGAGCAGAATTGAGATTTTTTCTCATTAACAAATTGTCGATATGTACAATGGCCCTAAAAATCTATCAGCTCGGTCATAAACTTCACTACAGTCAGCTACTGAATTTCATAGAACTAACATTGACTTTATAACAGCACCTAATAAATATTGACCTACATTTTAATCACATGCTAATCTTCAGAGCTGGCGAGATGGCAGTTTATGGTTGGCAGTTGGATGATAAATTTTCCCACTCTCACATATCTATTGAGTGTATCCTCAGAGAGCAGTAGGATTGATTGTAATCATTAAAAATATCTACAGACTTTGGCATTTCACAGGTCACTAAGGCGATGAAACTTTTAGAATAAGCCGTAATTATTTTTCTGCAGCCAATATTAATTTCACAAGTATAATACACTAAATATACTTGTAGTAGGCATTATTGATCTGCTATATTGTATGTGTCCGGGGTCCAGTGTAAACATAATAGGAATGTACATGTATATTCACAATGCACTTTCCTTCAACAGTATATCTGTGTGTCTGCAGTACTGTTTCTGTGTTCAATGTGAATGTTCCCACAACACTAATTTTTAGTTGCCCTCACTCTGAAGTGAGTAGTTTATACCTATAGCATCCTGTTTCAAAGCTTTCAACTGTGCTTTTAGGGCCAAGCCACAACCTCACCACAAGTGGGCGCCGCTCAAAGCCATGGGGTATCGGAGAACACAATGTGGTTCACCAGCCTTTTCAAAACTAATTATGACATAAAAAAAAAAAGAAGCTAAACACCGGCAGCAATATTGAGCCAATAAAGTGGAATTAAAAGCTCGTTTGTGTGTTGTAACAGCTCCATGAAGAGCAGATATTAAACACCTGCTGTAGTTTGACTGTGTGGCGCGTGTGGTCCAGACCAGCACGTGTGTGGTGCGTGTGGTCCAGACCAGCACGTGTGGTGTGTGTGTGGTCCAGACCAGCACGTGTGGTGTGTGTGTGGTCCAGACCAGCATGTGTGTGGTGCGTGTGGTCCAGACCAGCACGTGTGTGGTGCGTGTGATCCAGACCAGCACATGTGTGGTGCGTGTGGTCCAGACCAGCACGTGTGTGGTGCATGTGGCCCAGACCAGCACGTGTGGTGTGTGTGTGGCCCAGACCAGCACGTGTGTGGTGCGTGTGGTCCAGACCAGCACGTGTGTGGCACGTGTGATCCAGACCAGCACGTGTGTGGTGCATGTGGTCCAGACCAGCACGTGTGGTGTGTGTGTGGTCCAGACCAGCACGTGTGTGGTGCGTGTGGTCCAGACCAGCACGTGTGTGGTGTGTGTGGCCCAGACCAGTACGTGTGTGGATGTGTTGGGTCTGCCCCACTGACGATGCAGGAGGTAAGAGCCACAGACCAGTGAGCATCCTGCCACTTACATCAATCTGTAATAAGCGCTAATGAGAGTTGTGATACGGGTCATTATAATTCCCAACCACTGTCCTCCCTTTCACACACACACACACACACACACACACACACACACACACACACATACACACACTACATCTAGGTTCACTTGAAACAGACAGAAGATAGTTGTTTCTAAATGGGATGGTTTCATGTATTCTGGGTGTGTGTTGAGAGAGAAGCTTTTGTAGTAGTACACACCTACAGAGGTGTAGTAGTACACACTTACAGAGGTGTAGTAGTACACACTCATAGAGGTGCAGTAGTACACACTCACAGAGGTGTAGTAGTACACACTCACAGAGGTGCAGTAGTACACACTCACAGAGGTGTAGTAGTACACACTCATAGAGGTGCAGTAGTACACACTTACAGAGGTGTAGTAGTACACACTCATAGAGGTGCAGTAGTACACACTCACAGAGGTGCAGTAGTACACACTCACAGAGGTGCAGTAGTACACACTCACAGAGGTGCAGTAGTACACACTCACAGAGGTGTAGTAGTACACACTCATAGAGGTGCAGTAGTACACACTCACAGAGGTGTAGTAGTACACACTCACAGAGGTGCAGTAGTACACACAGAGGTGCAGTAGTACACACTCACAGAGGTGTAGTAGTACACACTCACAGAGGTGCAGTAGTACACACAGAGGTGTAGTAGTACACACTCACAGAGGTGCAGTAGTACACACTCACAGAGGTGCAGTAGTACACACTCACAGAGGTGTAGTAGTACACACTCATAGAGGTGCAGTAGTACACACTCACAGAGGTGTAGTAGTACACACTCACAGAGGTGCAGTAGTACACACAGAGGTGCAGTAGTACACACTCACAGAGGTGCAGTAGTACACACTCACAGAGGTGCAGTAGTACACACTCACAGAGATGTAGTAGTACACACTCATAGAGGTGCAGTAGTACACACTTACAGAGGTGCAGTAGTACACACTCACAGAGGTGCAGTAGTACACACTCACAGAGGTGCAGTAGTACACACTCACAGAGGTGCAGTAGTACACACTCACAGAGGTGCAGTAGTACACACTCATAGAGGTGCAGTAGTACACACTCATAGAGGTGCAGTAGTACACACTCACAGAGGTGCAGTAGTACACACAGATGTGTAGTAGTACACACTCACAGAGGTGCAGTAGTACACACTCACAGAGGTGTAGTAGTACACACTCACAGAGGTGCAGTAGTACACACTCACAGAGGTGCAATAGTACACACTCACACACAAAAGCAGGGCCAGGTTATCACCAAACGGTTACATGCTTAAATTCTCAATACTGAAAATATATTTGCTTCCTAAATGTAACTGATGGACACTAGAGGTTAGAGGATAATCAGACAGTTATAGTGATATTAAATAAAAATGGTTATGTACAGAGTCATGTACAAACTGATGCTGCTGGCATGATGTCAGTGGGATGTAAATGGACTAGAAGAGGTTTCTGTGTGTGTGTGTGTGTGTGTGTGTGTGTGTGTGTGTGTGTGTGTGTGTTTAAGAGGTTGTCTTTACTGCACACAGGTTCAAGGTTGGTATCTGAATATCAGCCTCCTCTCTTCTTGCACGGCACTGAAAGGAAATGTATTGATTAACTATCAAATGATTGGGATATGGCGATCAATAGTACTTTGTGGGGAAGACCTCGGAGGACGGCCAGTTTCCGCTGGAAAAAAACCAAGAAAAAAAAAAACACATGCACTCATGAATCCTTCACTGCCTCTGCCACAAAAGACATCACAATAGAAATCTTTACCGCTCCTGTGAAGCGTCGTAGGCCATCGCTGGAGATCACAGTTCAGTGGCTGCGTCCGGAGACCTTTTCAGTGAGGGTGGAGGACGCAATGGATGGAGCCAGCGTGGGGGTGTGGGGGTGGGGGAAGGTCTCGCTGCCCCGAGCTCCCCTCTGCGGGGCTGACTTTGGCTCCAGCTCTACTGCCATTGACCACTAGCCTGGTCGTTGGTGTCTGGCTCCCGGTCCCAATCAATCAGGAACCTTAGCTGTGACACGGGCTGGACTTGGACGAGTATTGAGCCCTCACGTGCAGCCAGCCCTGGGATGGCCACAGTGACTACAGACACGCTCCCACACCTCCGTACTCCTCCCTTTTAAAAGCAACTCCTCGCGTAAGTTCCAGCAGGAGCTCCCCACACTCGTCTCCAACACACGCTCTCCTTCAGGGCCCGTCTGCTTGATAGGGCGTAGGGGCTGAGACAGGGAGAGGCTCCTTACTACACCAGATATGTGAGTTTTTCTGCTTGCTGGCATCGGCTGGACGATGGTTGTTCCTTTCTCCAGTGTTCTTGGATATGTTCTGGTAGAGGGAGACAGGTTTATACTGCGAGAGAAACTGTCTCACTGGAGAGCTCATCCTCAGACTCCCTGTCGCCTGAGACGGAGAACCAAGCACTGGTTTACTCTGGTTTTCTCATTCTTCATAGGTCCTCAGGACCTGCAGTAGACATAAGTGGTTGTTCTTGGAGGCCAAGTGAAGGTTCAGGGTGGGTGTGTAAGTGGTGTGTGAGTGTGGTGGTGTTGAAGGTGTGCTGAGCAGCAGCAACTCTCCCTGCTGTGTTCAGGCTATTTACACACAATCCCAACACACACACACACACACCACAACTCTCCCTCTTAATCCCACACTCCCCCCCCCCCCCCCCCCACACACACACACCAGCACTCTCCCTCTTCCACACACACACACACACACACACACACACACACACACACCAGCACTCTCCCGCTCCCCCCCCCCCCCCCCCCACACACACTTTAGTGCTACTTCAGGTTTACATGCTCCACATCATTAGCCAGCCTCCCTCAATATCAGACAAAAAACAAGTCTCATCTTCCCCTCCCTCCCTCCCTCTCTCTTCCTCCCTCTCTTCCTCCCTCTCTCTCTCTATCTCTTCCTCTCTCAAACACATTCATTACACAGTGACATTTTTACTGCCTCTCCAGCCTCTACCCAGCTCATCCCTGGAGGGAGGTGGAGAGAAACAGGAAAGGAGAGCAAACATGGTGGAGGAACTGACAGAGGCACACACTCCACCCTGACACCCTCCACCCTGACACGCTCCACCCTGACACGCTCCACCCTGACACCTTCCACCCTGACACCTTCCACCCTGACACGCTCCACCCTGACACCTTCCACCCTGACACGCTCCACCCTGACACGCTCCACCCTGACACGCTCCACCCTGACACCTTCCACCCTGACACCTTCCACCCTGACACCTTCCACCCTGACACCTTCCACCCTGACACGCTCCACCCTGACACCTTCCACCCTGACACACTCCATCCTGACACCCTGACACCCTCCACTCTGACACACTCCACCCTGACACCCTCCACACTCCACCCTCTACACTCCACCCCGACACCCTCTACACTCTACCCTGACACACTCCACCCTGGCACTCTCCACCCTGTCACATGTTTACACACTGTACAACTACAGGTCATTCATTTCTTCATTTGAGAAATGAAAATGATTCACATCATCCTGGTTCACAGTAAGAGCCATCACACACACACACACACACACTCACTCACGCATGCACGCACACACACACACACACACACACACACACACACACACACACACACACACACACACACACGTACACACTCACAGCTTCTTTCAGAACATCTTGGCCATCTGGTGGGAGGCTGGTGTCAGAACCCTGCCAGTCTCTGTACTGGCTCAACGTTGCATCACAGTTTCCTTGTACTGTAGGGTGTGTGTGTGTGTGAGACAATGGAGACAGGTCACCTGCACTTAGGGGCACATTACACAACACAGAGAGAGAGAGAGACAGAGAGAGACAGAGAGAGAGAGAGAGAGAGAGAGAGAGAGAGAGAGAGAGAGAGAGAGAGAGGGAGAGAGAGAGAGAGAGAGAGAGAGAGAGAGAGAGAGAGAGAGAAAGGGTGTTTTAGAAAGACTGAGGGTGTGTGGAAAAAAAGTGAGAGAAAGAGACAGAGGGTGTGTTAAAGAAAGAAAGAGTGTGGGAAAGTGTGTGTGAGAGTCTATTCCTATGAATCTTGCCTAACTACAGCACATGTCCAAGCAGTGAGTTGGTTCTGAAATAGATTATAGTTGCTGTTTTTCAAAGCAGATGCAACATCTGCATTAAAACATTAAAGCATGGAGCTCCTCGTGATCCGTGATGTCCTGTCCTGTGATTGGTCCTCTCCTCTGTGATTTCCTGTCCTGTGATTGGTCCTCTGTGCCCGGGCCTGCCTCCCTGTCTGTCTGTGTTATCGATTCCACTGGCTGCCCAAGCACGAAAATGCAGGACAGCTCTGCCGTATGATTGGTTTCTCGATGTGTCAATTACTCTACTGGAGCGAATAATGCGTGTGACAGGCAGTTTGTTTATGGAGTGGCTCCAGGTCATGGTCAAAGCGGTGCTAAACACACAGGCGGGGCACTAGGGCCTGCTCGCTGTCAGAGTGCCTCAGTACCCCAAGTGTGACTGGCCGAAGCAACACACACACATACACACACACACACTGTTGTTGGCCGTTTGTTCGCTAGAGCATGATGGACATTCTCCGCCTTCCTCTGTGAGGATTTGAGGGTTTTTTGTCCCTCTCGAGGCCTTTCTCAGACTTCTACACCAACCTGCTCATCAGTGAGCTGAATGACCTCTGCTGATATGAACGCTGCTGTGAGGTGACTTCTGATTGGTCCGCAGAGAAGTGTGACACACCGAAGGAGGAACCAGAATCTGAACAAGGTCCAGAACCAGGATGCTCCTTCATGGGAGTGTTGTGTTGGTCTGGCTCAGTTCAAACTACACAACCTCTATGACAGACACAGGAACTTGGGACAGTACAACCAGGAATGACCGTTAGCATAGATCACACTTTCATGCGATCATTTTATTTTATGTTTTACACACAAAAAATACATTTCAATTGTACCTGCATCCAATACCTCTACAGAACCGTGTGTACGTGTGTGTGTGTGTGTGTGTGTGTGTGTGTGTGTGTGTGTGTGTATACGTGCCAGTTACTTTGGGTGCACTGACATGTGCTACATCATGGGCTGTCCTGTACTAATCCCAGTTGTGTCATGACATCACGCGCATATAAACCAATCACACTGCTGTTGCCTATAATGATTCATACACATTCTTTGTGGTTGACAGAGTGCATAATCAGCACAGACTGTACTCTAGAAAGGTCTGATCGGGCTTTGTTTCTCTCTGCCCCTCCCCCAACTCCCTCTCTGCCCCTCCCCCAAACTCCCTCTCTGCCCCTCCCCCAACTCCCTCTCTGCCCCTCCCCCAACTCCCTCTCTGCCCCTCCCCCAAACTCCCTCTCTGCAGGTCATGCAACTCGCAGTGCTTCTGGCTTAGACTGACCCATGGCACCAAGACTGCCACAAAGCACAACCTCTCCAAAGTCCAACCCCCTTAGGAAAAAAGAGGAATAAGTGGAAGAACACAGCAAGGGAAAAGGAAAAAAAAGAAAAGATCAATCCTGGTGCCATTCTTCAGTCTCCAGCACCACCCCTCCCCCTCCTTCCTGCTCCGTCTCCACACGGCGG
The DNA here is from genome assembly GCF_052324685.1 of Brachyhypopomus gauderio. NCBI lineage: Eukaryota > Metazoa > Chordata > Actinopteri > Gymnotiformes > Hypopomidae > Brachyhypopomus > Brachyhypopomus gauderio. The sequence goes on from NW_027507092.1 coordinate 12,307, forward strand.
CCTCGATCAAGTCAGACGAGCGACGGCTGCCGTCTACAGGGGGAACGACACCAACACCGGCGTCTATTGGGGAAATTACGTCAATGTTCACCAAACCAAAAGGAACAATAGTTTAAAAAGAGGAGCTCAAAGGAAAATTCCACCTGAAATTTCTTAAGACTGCAGAACTCTCTGCCCTCAGACGGCAGTGGCGTTCATGTTTGTCCACAGAGATGCTGCTTCACTGTAATTAGCATTAGCATTAGCATTTTGTAAAAGTGTAGCTGGGATCTGGAGGCAGGTGGGGTTATGAATTATAATAATATTCAGAAACATACGCTCATTAGAAACGCGCCCGATTTAATGTATACCACTGTACAGCACATCTAAACAGGCCGATTCTTGGGGTTTTTCACTGGTCATATCTGTAAATAGAAAACTACACACATACACTTCCTCCTGTGTAACTTTGGTGAAACATTTACTTACTCCCGTCAGCTTATATAAATCAATGGACCATAACAACAACAACTCAATCCCAAAGGTTTAGATGATCATTAGTGTAGAGGGGCAGTGCGGAGAATCACTTTTAACACATCATTCTATTTTTCATATTAGATACCCGTGAAGTCCAATCATGGGGCGTGCGGTGTTAGTGTAAACTCTGTTTAGAGAGCCGTGTACAGTATTCTAGAGCCAGCTTGAATCGTTACGCAGGAGTCCGAGATCACCACACACCCTGGGAGACCCAGAGAGGAGCACGAACTCACACCCAGTCCTCTCCTCTCTCTCTCTCTCTCTCTCTCTCCATCTCTCTCCGGCCTCTCCTGCTGAAGCTCTTCTCTGCGTGTGGAGCTCCTGTAGACGCTACGCTGGCCCTCTGGCTGCAGTGTGTGACCACACCAGTGCAGACGTAGGAACACGCGGTGTGAGAACCTCCATGGAGGTGGACTTGGCAGCTTTTTGTACATTATCACACGGACTACTGTATATTCCCTTTTGCGCTCTCTCTCTCTCTTTTTATGATTAATTACAGTCGTCGTCCCCCCCCCCCCCCCCCCCCCCCCCCCCCACAATGCTTGCTGATGGAACACTCCATGGTGGAGAAGCCAGGGCAGGTGGTCAGCGGAGGTGGGGTTGGGAGGTGGGTGGGCGGGGCAGGGCGGGTGGGTGTAGTCACAGCATCTGAGGGGCGGTGGTTCTCTCGTGGACCAGCCTCTCACTCGTCTCCCACAGGTCGCGGGCCGCCGTGATGTCCTGGGCTTGTTCGGAGGCCACACAGCGGAAGCAGTTGTTGAAGTACATCCCGCCGAGACCCTCCAGCTCCTCGGCCACCGCACAGTACACCGTCGTCGCCGCGCCCTGTTGCTGCGGAAACACACGGCAACAGCAACCATGATGTCAGAAAACATATCACAACAAAAACAAGGGGGATGAGTGAGAACACGCCAGAACTTTCCACGTAAAGGCGACAGAGGCGGCGATATGTAGGACGATTGTACAGAGACGCTGGCATGCATACACAACACCCACAGAACGTTCTAGACTAAAGCAGGAGGAAGACTCCAGTCCTCTCATAGAGTCTGGACCAGCAGCACAAGATGGTTGAAGCAGACGTCTCGCTATCGCGCCGCTGACCGGACCCACCGTCCAAGGACAAAGGCTACGAGCGTCTACACACAGACTTCCTAACGTCAGTGTACCCAGAACACACGGCTCTAAGAACCTGCACGCCGTCACGGAGATCACTGACGACATCTCGTCTGCTAGCAGCTCTTCTGGGGTCGGAAATGAAAAATTCTGTAAATGCTCTTTAGAAGCTGTACAGCTGTCCACGCCCATCAGCATCGGGTGGTTGATAAGCAAGAGATGACCATAAACAACCGTCACTGCACACTCACCGCATCCAGAATGTCCAACTGGGACATGCCGTAGCTGAGGGACATTTGGTAGGACGTGCAACTACGTGCTGCTTCCTGCCAGGTACCACACACACACACACACACACACACACACACACACGCAGGACAGATGTGGACGCTGTACATAACAAGACTTTGTGCTTCGAGGTAATGTTGTCAGGTACAGGCCAGAGAGAACTGGCCAGATGTTCATTCTTCCTCTATCAAAGGATCTCTATACGTTACTGAGTCAAACGAAGACTTGTACTGCTGGAAAAGGCATCTGTGAATACGCACGTACACGCACGCACACACACACACACACACACACACACACACACACACATTCACAAGCATAGATGCACACATACACACAAATACTGATAGGTCAAATGAAACAAAATAAATACTACAAAAACAATCTCTCTCCCCCAATAAGACTGGATGCTACAGTACACCCTAACACACGCGTGTACACCCAAACACACGCGTGTACACCCTAACACACGCGGAACACACTAGCTCCGTCCTTCTTACACACTTCTGTAAAACACTCGGACTTCCACACACCGAGTCCCACCAGAGTCACTGCTCCACGGTTCTGTGGGACATGACAGCTTTTCCTTACTCTCCTTCTAACATCCCCCCCGCCCGTATGCCAGTGGATTATCATATATATATATATATATATATTATCTCCTCACAAATATCTCCTTTAGCTTTTTTAGATGCACGAGAAAGATATTTGCAAGGCAGCTACGTGTGTCAGGGTGAAATTTCCTCTGAAGGGTAACAACACCAGTGACACATTGAGGGGTCCCTTTAGCTGACAGGACACAACTGGGACTCTATAGTTTTAAGACAGTGAACAGTGAAATGGCACCAGTGGCAAAAAGGTAAAGAGTGGACAAACGAACCACAGACAGGATGTGTTGTTTCACTGACACAGGCGTTGTGACGTTTCCTCTTAAAAGTTTTCCTGCTTTTCACCCCTCAACACTGGAAAAAAAACGTTTCCTCCGTGGCTGTGGAGAGGACTGCGTGGACTAGACGTGTCAGACGTGTAAGAGCGTCTTCAGCTCAGAGCCGTGCACCTCACCCCTCCCCTTATGACCGCTTTGCTTTCTGCTAGTGCAGACATCATTAACACTGACATCATTAACACCGTTAACCACTCGTCAGCTGGTATAAACAGACTCTTCTTCTCTGGGCTATAGTGGATTAATTACACGGGATGGTCTGACCGGAACACAGGTCTGTGCTTGGGGTGCTGTGTTGGGGGTGGGGGGGGGGGGGGGGGTGTTAGTGGGATGATGGAGAGGAAGTAAAACATCGTGAAGAACCCGAGTAGTGGTGGAGCTCAGACACCCCCCCCCCCCACCCCCCCCGCTGCCTTTCACGGCGTCCCCGCGATGAAGAGACGTCCCCGCCACGTCACGACCAGCTCCAGCAGGACTCTTCTATAGGGGACACATGAAAGCGGCCCGTTCTTTATGTGGCCGTGGTGCTGGTGCTGGGTACAGCACACCTCTGAAAGGCCCAGTCCAGCGCTACGCTGCAGCCGGCTGGCAGCCATTGAGAGGAAGACGTTCTGATGCCCGGCTCTTCAAATGTACGCTCACACGCATGCACACACACACACACACATTCACAAGCATAGATGCACACATACACACAAATACTGATAGGTCAAATGAAACAAAATAAATACTACAAAAACAATCTCTCTCCCCCAATAAGACTGGATGCTACAGTACACCCTAACACACGCGTGTACACCCAAACACACGCGTGTACACCCTAACACACGCGGAACACACTAGCTCCGTCCTTCTTACACACTTCTGTAAAACACTCGGACTTCCACACACCGAGTCCCACCAGAGTCACTGCTCCACGGTTCTGTGGGACATGACAGCTTTTCCTTACTCTCCTTCTAACATCCCCCCCGCCCGTATGCCAGTGGATTATCATATATATATATATATATATATATTATCTCCTCACAAATATCTCCTTTAGCTTTTTTAGATGCACGAGAAAGATATTTGCAAGGCAGCTAAGATGCACGAGAAAGATATTTGCAAGGCAGCTACGTGTGTCAGGGTGAAATTTCCTCTGAAGGGTAACAACACCAGTGACTCATTGAGGGGTCCCTTTAGCTGACAGGACACAACTGGGACTCTATAGTTTTAAGACAGTGAACAGTGAAATGGCACCAGTGGCAAAAAGGTAAAGAGTGGACAAACGAACCACAGACAGGATGTGTTGTTTCACTGACACAGGCGTTGTGTCGTTTCCTCTTAAAAGTTTTCCTGCTTTTCACCCCTCAACACTGGAAAAAAACGTTTCCTCCGTGGCTGTGGAGAGGACTGCGTGGACTAGACGTGTCAGACGTGTAAGAGCGTCTTCAGCTCAGAGCCGTGCACCTCACCCCTCCCCTTATGACCGCTTTGCTTTCTGCTAGTGCAGACATCATTAACACTGACATCATTAACACCGTTAACCACTCGTGAGCTGGTATAAACAGACTCTTCTTCTCTGGGCTATAGTGGATTAATTACACGGGATGGTCTGACCGGAACACAGGTCTGTGCTTGGGGTGCTGTGTTGGGGGGGGGGGGGGGGTGTTAGTGGGATGATGGAGAGGAAGTAAAACATCGTGAAGAACCCGAGTAGTGGTGGAGCTCAGACACCCCCCCCCCCACCCCCCCGCTGCCTTTCACGGCGTCCCCGCGATGAAGAGACGTCCCCGCCACGTCACGACCAGCTCCAGCAGGACTCTTCTATAGGGGACACATGAAAGCGGCCCGTTCTTTATGTGGCCGTGGTGCTGGTGCTGGGTACAGCACACCTCTGAAAGGCCCAGTCCAGCGCTACGCTGCAGCCGGCTGGCAGCCATTGAGAGGAAGACGTTCTGATGCCCGGCTCTTCAAATGTACGCTCACACGCATGCACACACACACACACACCCCACCCCCACACACAGAAGCACAGGCACACACACACACACACACACACAGATTACAAAGACTCTGCCTCATTTAAGCGGACAAAATCAACAGCTGTAGCTCAAGCTGGTGAAGTCTGTGACAGAGTACTCGTTAGACACACACTCGCATGCACACTCACATGCACACACACACACACACACATACACAATCAAACATTTAGCTCAGGAGGAGGGAATGAAGTTTGCTCACCAAATTTCAGGCTACGGCACTGGCTTTCTTCCTGCAAGCTCTGTGTGTGTGTGTGTGTGTGTGGGCACGCGTGCATGTCTATCCAAATACCTTTTGAAGTACGCAGATGTCGCACGTTCCTTTGGTTAGTGCGTCAATAAACATGACATCAAAAGGATGCATCTTTGAGTCTTACCTGCGTTTGGAGTGATAAGTTAATACACATTTGAAGGTGGAAATATGAAAGGATATAAAATGTCACTCAATCTTTGCTTGCACATCCAGGCATATTATTCAAAGTGCAGAGCTGGTCCTGACAGCATTTCCTCATCTAGTAATTACATTTAATAATGTGATATGCAGAAGCCACTGACTTCTTTCAACTTAAGTTCTTAAACCAGAAAGAACGGGTATAAAACAGACCCCAGTCCTGAAAGTTAGCCTCGTCTAGCAAAGTCTGAGGACAGTTGTTGTTTTATTCTGAAACTGAATATCAACCCAACACTGGACTAAACCCCAACATTCAGAATGTGCTGTCAAAAGCCCAGAGAGACAGACGGGTCCGAGGGCACGGCATTCTGGGGGCAGCGTGAGAGTCCAGGTGAGGGGACACCCCGTCAGGCAGGAGCGCAGTGCCATCTCAGATCCGCACCACCCTCCACCCACTACACCCACTCCACCTTGGTGACCCCTTTGGGGCGATAAGCTTTATGAGACAGCGTATTAACATGCGGAGAAATCACCAATGCCATTTATCACACGCAGCCTGTTTAGCAAAGAGAGAGAGAGAGAGAAAGAGGGAGGAAGAATGCGGGGGCAGGGTAGTGTTCATTTGCTTGGTGTATATTTGTGTAAAAAGGTGAAATGTAGATGTGTTTTGCTGTCGTTTCTCTGTGTGCCCATGGTGGGCATCCATTATGATAAAGATGGTTATTTTATTTGTCTTTAAAACCCTGATCACACAAGGATCAACACATTTTGGTAATTTCTGCAGCAATACAGATAACAAACCAAAGCAGATGAAAAGAAGATCAAACACACAAGTTCAGAACTAAAACCGAAACAAAGACAGAAAGATGCAGCCTGAACAAGAGACTCTGTTCAAACCCCACAATTTAGCTTTAAGCTCTTGCAATAAATCTGTCTATGATGTTTCCTGAGGGTCTACTCGAGTCTTCCAGAACTGGACTTTTTTTATATACATTTGATCCAAACCTCATGCAAAATATCCAAATTAGCAGCTTACGTTTGCAATAATTATGGGTGCATTTTTTTAAAAAGACTTTTGCAGGTGACAGAATTGGTTCTAAGAACTCTGGCACTGTAAATGCTATTTTCTATTCCTCAAGTACTTTGGCTGACCATGAGAAGCTACCAGGAAGCCCCAGGAAGCAAGCGATAACCTCTCTGACTGTATGTACTGTACATAACGCGACCAATCGCGTCCGTGAGTAGCGGGTGCCGTGCTGGGGGGGGCAGACCACAGTCAGGACAGAAGCAGAGCCGTTTGACTCTCTAGCGCCCCCTGTAGGCCTTTAGCGCCGTCACTCTGTATTAGCCTGTGTGAGCTCCACCCCCTCTGACCCCTCTGACCCCTGGAGAGCCCACCCCACCCCCACCACACAGAGCTACTAACGTCAGTGACCGGCCTGATGGGTGACGGCTAGCCTGTAGCGCTCCAGCCTACGCTGTTAGAACCGCACGTCTAAGAAGGTCGGGTTCATGTCCCATGATCTCCGCATGCAGTGGGGGGGGTTTGCGAAACCCCGTCAAACAGTGATCGTTTGGAAAAAGGTCCAGATGCCCCCAACCGGCCCCCCCCGCTGTCTCGTCCTCATCACTGTAAATACGTGTACATACCACGAAGCTATGCATGCTGGCATTGGAGCAGTTAGTTCAGGTACTTTTATAATCAAAGGTCTCATGTGGCATGTGCTATTAAAAAAAACAAAAAAAAAACAACAAAAAAAACAAAAACAAACAAAAAAAAAAAGCCCCACAAAAAAAAATAATAATAAAAAAAGAAATGATCTGTCAAATAATTATCAGCTCATGAAAAAATGTGGAAATGTGATATTTCTGTTTGGTTTTTTAGCTCCTGTAAGTGGTTGTTTCATGCCCATTGTGTTCCTTTCTTGTAAACGTGTCGAACATCTGTAAAGGTGAAGGGTTGAGGCAAACCCTAGAGAGCAGGAGACAGGAGACAGGAGACAGGAGACAGCCACCAGCACCTCTGGCTTGGGCTACAACCAGAAGCCACCAAAAAACAAAAACAAAAAACCAACCAAAAGAAAACACCTTTTAAGAAGAGATTTCTATATAACATGAGGATATTTGTTCTGTTTGACAGGTTTGGCCATATCAGCAATTCCTGCAGTGTTTGCGTACATTATTAACAGTTGCTAACATGTTCCTGTATTTGCTTTTAAGTGGCAAGTCTCAAACAGTGGGGGGCTGGAAACGGTTTTGCCTTGTTTTATAAGAAGCACTTAAGGCTAAAGATAACAAAAAACAAATTTGCTGAAAAGCCAATAGTGAGTATTACCATTTTAGTTTCAGACCACAGCGTCATGCAGTCATGCAATGGCTCGCTTTATGAAAAGCCAAAAGTATTATAATTTGCCTCAGCCCTATGCATTGAAGTGTACATTTTTATGAAGATGAAAGACAATTCTATGAAGGAGAGGTTGAATCGTGTGAAGAAAGAGGGACTGTTTTTTAGGAATGTTTATTTTTCATTCATGATAATCATGATAGTTGGAGGTGTCTGATTTTTAATCTGTGCTAAAGATATTTTAAATTTAATAAATAATCATTGTAACAAGACTTTGTGTGTTTTGTGTTTCTCCCTACTCTCACACCATGGCTTGTTAGATAGAAAGGGAATGTAGCAAGGCCTGTGTGTGTGTGTGTGTGTGTGTGTGTGTGTGTGTGTGTGTGTGTGTGTGTGTGTGTGTGTGTGTGCCTGTGCCTGTGCGTGTGTGTGTGTGTAAGAACATCTTAGATGTGAAACCTCCTCTCTACACTCACTCATGCGTTCTTTAGCCGGTAACAACCCCCAGAAGAGGCAGTGGTGGCCGTGTCCCCTGGGGCTTCACCTGCCCTGATCCACCCCCACAATCTGCCACGCTGTCCCTTCCTCCTGACCCAAAAGCTGAGCGTTCTGTAATCCTGACCCTGGGCACCTCCGGGAGTCAGGAAGTTGGCTGACATCACCACAGCCGTGTACGGGGCCCTCGGATCGAGCTCCAGGGAAGGAGAAACCACAATGAGCGTCTGAGCCGCTTTTCCGGACAGAGGATTATGCCCAGATCCGGACTAGCCTAGGATAACTTGACGGAGAACGCCAGCTAGCTCTCACCAGACCAGGAAACTCTCTCCACAGAAGAGAAAACGACCATCACACAATCCCAGAGCTTCACTTCATTTGCAAACCATTCCATCTCTAATGAATGAGTTTGATTGTTGTTTCTTGGTCAAATAGAGCATATTAGACTTCCACAACTGTTTCCCAAAGACATGACAGTGTCGGCATTAAGGCTCACAGTCTGACGGGTGTTCTTACGGCCGAGCGTCATGGCGATGAACGGTGATTTATGTAGTTCCTCTGCTTCCTGCCGCTTCACTTGCTTGTTTGTTTACCGTGGCAGGCGGTGCGGGAGCGCTCAGCGAGACGACGGCCCATCTGAGCGTGCTCACGGCAGCTGTGAGGGGAACGCTGGGTAAAGGGTAAACACCCCAGTACCCATTCTGTCTGCCCAATGAACCGTCAGCGGCAGGATTTACACCACAAAACACACACGCGCACACACACACACACACACACACACCACCCTTCAGTGGCCCACGGGCAACAAAAAACGCCGGAGTAAATGGCTCTTTACGGGAGGGCCCGCCAACCCCCGACAGGAGCGCGGCCGTGCGTAGAGGCTGGCGGATCAAACCCAGGAGAACGGCACCTCCACCCGCACCTCCACCCGCACCTCCACTGCTCTGGCCGGAACAGAGCGGAGGAGCGGAGGAGCTCACGACGCCGGCGGCTCCGTTAACAAGGACTCGGCCGGGCTGGAGGTTCTGTGATTCGCGCCTTTGGCGATACACGAGCGGTTTCCCCCTCATCGTTCAGCCGTCATTCACCACGACGGCAAAGCGCAGCGCAGCTTTACTCTTGTTCCCGCGGACACTGACAGGACGGAGAACGTGAACACGTGTCCCGCAGGCAGCCGTGTGACCCGCCGTCTTCCCTTTAAAGATGCCGACCGAATTTAGTGAGCCGTCCAAAATGGCTTTAGCGCGCCTTTCTGCTAAATTTAGGCCACATTTGAATGGAGCCGAGTAAACAGAGAAGGGAAGAGCTGCTACTGCACTGTACACTCTCTCTCTCTCTCTCTCTCTCTCTCTCTCTCTCTCTCTCTCTCTCTCTCTCTCTCTCTGTCCCCCTGCGTGACCAAGAGGAACAGAAGATGGGGTGATCAATGCGTTCAGGGGCTGCTGCTAAATGAACCTTCATGATTACACTCTCGGATTCCTTTGTCAGGGCCATAAGGTAGCAGGACCCTGGCCCACCACATGCATTAAATCCTATTAAAACCCCCTTCATTACGGCGCCGGCCCGCGTGGGGAAGGGGAAGGCGCCCTGTTTCTCCCCAGAGGCTCGTTCACCTGAGGTGCGAGTGAGCGCCTGGCCCATTCCCACAATGCCATTCTGCCTTTCTCAAGGGTGAGTAATAACGTTCAAAAGGTGTTCAGCACAGAGAGGGCCACGAAGACCCCGCCCCCTTCAGGACTAACACTGTACACAGGGCCACGCAGACCCCGCCCCCTTCAAGACCAAGACTGAACACAGGGCCACGCAGACCCCGCCCCCTTCAAGACCAAGACTGAACACAGGGCCACGCGGACCCCGCCTCCTTCAGGACCAAGACTGCAGTCTGTGTTTGGCTTCCATCAGTTGATCTGATATAGAAAGTTTCAGCCGAAACTGCTGCAGTAACTATAAATAATAATAATAATAACAAAATTTGTAGTCTTTTCAATAAAATATGCCACTGCCACCTTAAAATTACATTTTATTTTATTGCTTTTAAAGCTTATTAAAGAAAATATTTTTGAAAAACAAAATCCTTTCAGTC
>NW_027507092.1:27500-30000 GCF_052324685.1 Brachyhypopomus gauderio
ATCTGACGGCATGTTAAACAGCTGTAGCCTGGCGAACACACTCGATACACCTGCTTTTCATCAGAACGAGACTCTGAGAGAGGGGGAGGGTCATAAAACACAATGACCACATGGATCAACGCCTGAATTCAATGAGCCATGAAGCCGTTGCCTCCTGAGATAAAGAGACAGATCTGCACATGGGCCTGGACGCAGTTACCCACCACACGTCCTGACGGTGTGGACATCTCTCTCCAGTGAACCACATCAGTGTGGGGAGCCAATCAGAGCGCTGGCACAGCATTTACCAGAACATCGTCACCTACAGGTGAAGCTGCATTAGTGTTGACACAGACGTAGGGCACGCAGACAGGAGGAGGAGACAGACAGGAGAAGATGGCAGACAGGAGGAGGAGACAGACAGGAGAAGATGGCAGACAGAAGAAGATGGCAGACAGAAGAAGGAGACAGACAGGAGAAGTAGACAGACAGAAGAAGGAGACAGACAGGAGAAGGAGACAGACAGAAGAAGGAGACATACAGGAGATTAAGACAGACAGGAGAAGGAGACAGACAGGAGAAGGAGACAGACAGGAGATTAAGACAGACAGAAGAAGGAGACAGACAGGAGAAGGAGACAGACGCAGACAGAAATGGGCAGGCTTGTGCATTACCTAGTTGTCATAACAAAGCTTCGTCGCAGCACGCAGACCTGCACAAAAGCACAGGGTGTTCTTTACACAGGCAGGTTTTCCAGCACACACACATGTTCACACATGCACACACTCCCCCATCCCCACAACCATCTCCGCTAGCGACAGGGGCCAGACGACGCTTTGTCCTTATCTGCTCCTGCCGGCCTGCTGACCCCTGAGCCGACAAGCCTGGTCAACTCCCCCCACCTCCACACACACACACACACACACACACACACACCCGCCGTGCAGCATATATTACTGCTGACACTCAACATTTAATTATGCTGCTGTCAGCCACTGCCCCCACTCCTCAAATTCATTTTAATAAACTTCCCCTCTCTCTTCTGCTCTCTCTTCTGATCTCTCTCTCTCTCTCTCTCTCCATCTCTCTCTTTCTCTTCTGCTCCCTCTCTCTCTCTCTCTCTCTGAAGGTTACTGTTAGGCAGGTCACCTTCTGTGTCAGTGCTCAGTGTCAGCTCTCTCTCCCTCTCTCTCACAAACATACACAAATGCTCGAACATACACAATACACATAAAACACACTCACATGCATGCTTACACACACACGGCCCCGCGCATGCAAGCACACACACATATACACACAAACAGGTCACTCCAAATGTAATGTGTTTCTTTTTTGAGCACCTTAGTGTGTGTGTGTGTGTGTGTGTGTGTGTGTGTGTGTGTGTGTCACTGTAGTGAGACTGATTGGGAACTCCTTGATGAAGGTAATTAGCTCCAGCCATAAGCATCCACGGACTGAAAGTCCTGCTTATTCAGATCAGGTGTGGTGATTTCTTAATTAAGAGAGGTCATTCACTCCAGGCAGCTCCTGGCCAATCCCTGCTCTAGCAGAGGGACAGAGAGACCACGGTCAGCAGCTGATTGGCTGATATCACAGTCTATTAAGAGGCACAGTAGTAAGAACATTAATCCTTCACAGGTCCATGAAAAACAATACACGAACCTTGAAGGGGAAGAAGTGAAGTTAGACAAAACTGTGTGCATGTGCATGCATGCGCATGTGTGTGTGTGCACGTGTGGGTCGTGTGTGTCACATATATGTCACCAGCTTAAGAAACTCTCAAATGTGGCAGAATTGCACAACTGGCTGTAAGTGACAACACGGGACTCGATGTGTGTGTGTGTGGGTTGTGTGTGTGTGTGTGTGTGTGCAGGTTTGCCTCCTCCACCTTGAGCTTGTCGCACTGCCACCGGGGGAGGCTTGGTGCGAACACACTCTGCTCGGTTCCTCCACCCTGATGAACGTTCAGGAGAGCAAACACGAAACAAAAAACAACTTCATGACCCAGCTGACACGGCGGACGTGGGCGAACCGAGTGTCGGGCCGTAGAGCAGTGCAGGGTGGTGAGGTGGAGGAGATCGTGTTCCTCCATGAGGAGATCCTTCATGAGGAACAGGCTAAAGAACCACAGGCTGCCTTTGCATTCATCGAAGGGAAACCACTTAGCAGAGTAACCAGTTAATGTTGTCAAAAGCAGCTTTTGGGTTTCATTTCACTGGCACGGGCAGGTGAGGGAACGTGTACGCACACATTCGGTATTGAGACGTTTTGTGAAGTGCCCCCGATAATTGAGATTAGTCTATTACAACCACGACCTTTCAGTGTCTTTATAGGCCCTGTTAGACGGGAGGGCCCTCACCTGAACACAGAGATTAAGAGCGGTGGGGAAAACGGGTACTTTCATTAAAAACACCCTGCATTATTAATACTGGCAACTCACGGAGATGAACCTTTGTTCTGAATTCTCCTCTGGAAGGAAGAGACGACAGGAGGGACAGACAAGAGACGCACGTCACAC
>NW_027507092.1:37500-45000 GCF_052324685.1 Brachyhypopomus gauderio
AGAGAGAGAGAGAGAGAGAGAGAGTGAGTGAGTTAGGGAGAAGAGAGTAGGAGGGAAGGAGAGAATGCATGATCAAGGAAGCAAACGTCATTCACAGAGTCTGATTAATACGAAACACGTCTAGATTCTTCATGTGTTCGTTGTTCGTTGACAGTTGGGATACGCCAGCAGATCAAAGCCAAAGAACAGAACAATCCACACTGAATGGTTGCCATATCAACCCATCTTCCAGCACAGGGATGCCTGTGTCTCAGGTATGGTTGCCATATCAACCCATCTTCCAGCACAGGGATGCCTGTGTCTCAGGTATGGTTGCCATATCAACCCATCTTCCAGCACAGGGATGCCTGTGTCTCAGGTAATGGTTGCCATATCAACCCATCTTCCAGCACAGGGATGCCTGTGTCTCAGGTATGGTTGCCATATCAACCCATCTTCCAGCACAGGGATGCCTGTGTCTCAGGTATGGTTGCCATATCAACCCATCTTCCAGCACAGGGATGCCTGTGTCTCAGGTATGGTTGCCATATCAACCCATCTTCCAGCACAGGGATGCCTGTGTCTCAGGTATGGTTGCCATATCAACCCATCTTCCAGCACAGGGATGCCTGTGTCTCAGGTATGGTTGCCATATCAACCCATCTTCCAGCACAGGGATCTCTCAGGGCAGTTCTGAAGGCCTCCCAGCTGAAGAGGTGCAAATTGGAGGGAAGGGGAGCAGAATTAGAGAGCTACAGGCAGCACAGTGCTGGACATTCCTCTCAGTGCCTTCCCTCTCTCCCTCTCTCCCTCTCTCTCCCTCTCCCTCTACTCCCTCTCTCCCTCTCCCTACTCCCTCTCTCCCTCTCTCCCTACTCCCTCTCTCCCTACTCCCTCTCATCCCTCTCTCCCTCTCTCCTACTCCCTCTCTCCCTCTCTCCCTACTCCCTCTCTCCCTCTCTCCCTCTCTCCCTACTCCCTCTCTCCCTACTCCCTCTCTCCCTCTCTCCCCTCTCTCCCTACTCCCTCTCTCTCCCTCTCTCCTCTCTCCCTACTCCCTCTCTCCCTCTCTCCCTCTCTCCCTCTCACTCCCTCTCTCCCTACTCCCTCTCTCCCTACTCCCTCTCTCCCTCTCTCCCTACTCCCTCTCTCCCTTTCTCCTCTCTCCCTACTCCCTCTCTCCCTCTCTCCCTCTCCCTCCTCTCTCCCTACTCCCTCTCCTCCCTCTCCCTACTCCCTCTCTCCCTACTCCCTCTCTCCCTCTCTCCCTCTCTCCCTACTCCCTCTCTCCCTCTCTCCCTACTCCCTCTCTCCCTACTCCCTCTCTCCCTCTCTCCCTACTCCCTCTCTCCCTCTTCCCTCTCTCCCTACTCCCTCTCTCCTCTCTCCCTCTCTCCCTCCTCCCTCTCTCCCTACTCCCTCTCTCCCTACTCCCTCTCTCCCTACTCCCTCTCTCCCTACTCCCTCTCTCCCTCTCTCCCTCTCTCCCTACTCCCTCTCTCCCTACTCCCTCTCTCCCTCTCTCCCTACTCCCCTCTCTCCCTTTCTCCCTCTCTCCCTCTCTCCCTCTCTCCCTACTCCCTCTCTCCCTACTCCCTCTCTCCCTCTCTCCCTACTCCCTCTCTCCCTACTCCCTCTCTCCCTCTCTCCCTCTCTCCCTACTCCCTCTCTCCCTCTCTCCCTACTCCCTCTCTCCCTCTCTCCCTACTCCCTCTCTCCCTACTCCCTCTCTCCCTCTCTCCCTCTCTCCCTCTCTCCCTCCTCCCTCTCTCCCTCCTCCCTCTCTCCCTACTCCCTCTCTCCCTACTCCCTCTCTCCCTACTCCCTCTCTCCCTCTCTCCCTCTCTCCCTACTCCCTCTCTCCCTACTCCCTCTCTCCCTCTCTCCTCTCTCCCTACTCCCTCTCTCCCTACTCCCTCTCTCCCTACTCCCTCTCTCCCTCTCTCCCTCTCTCCCTCTCTCTCTCCTCCTCTCTCTCCTACCCTACCTGTCGCCTGCTCCCCACTGAATTATGACATATTATGCACATTATCTGCAATTAAATAAAGCTTTAGATTGGAGGAAACAGCCCATGTCGGCTCCTCCGTCGTAGAGCGGGTGCTGTCTTCCTCTTTCACACTCTTCCTCATTCTTGACTGTTTGATTATTTGAGTTTAATTTGATTAACCTCGGAGCTGATGAATCAAGAGAGAGATAGAATCAAATCTGGGGAAGTTGTAAGTAGAATACATGCAGGTTCTCACACACACACACATACACCCACACGCACACACACACACTCATTCTGTCTGAATATGACTGCCAATCTGTCCAGTACTTAGTAAGTCTAGTGTCTAGGGTCTAGGGTCCAAGAGACCACAGAGTCCTCCAGACTGCTGATCTAAAAACACAGTCAAATACAAACATCACACATGTCCCTCATCTGTTTGTAAGTGACTTGAATAAAATGATGCATGTGGACAGAGACAGTGAGAGAGAGAGTGAAAGAGAGAGAGAAATTTCCTAAAAGCCTGTCCAGTGCTCTTAATTATTATAATCGCATTGCTCACTGCTTCTGCCAGGAATCCACACACACACACTCCAGCAGCCAAATTCTCTTCCTCACACTCACACACACGCGCGCACATGCAGACGCACACACGCGCACACACACACACACCTCACATGCTTGTGTGTTCTGGCTTAAGCAGCATGCTGAGTTGGCATTCAGATTAAGCTGTCAACAGAAGATGAAGCTACTGCAGATCTATCTGCCATGTTTCTCTCCCACACACACACACACACACACACACACACACACACACACACACACACACACACGTGCGCACGCGCACACACACACACACACACACACACACACACACACACACACACACGCGCACACACAAACACTTTTGGTGCATTTGAATGTGTTAATGATGAAAAACGTTCCAAGACCTTAGAGAAACAGGGAGTGCCACAGCTAATTGTGCTAAATGCTCTCATGCCCAAGATCACTCTCTCACCCCAGTCACACACACACACGGGGACATACAGCTGTACACAAGACAGGTCGCCCTCCAGCTATCTGCTATCCATTAGCACTATGTCAGCCTGAGTGTCAACAGACAACACACACAAATACACACACACACGTGCGCGCACACACACACACAGATCATGGAGCACTTGACAGAGTGAGAAGTGGATAAGGAGACATATGAAACCACACACACAGAACACATGGGGAGCCAGAGGCAGCTACACCTTGTTACCCACTGAAAACCCAGCGAGCCCCACACACACCTCACACACATCTGTGGAGCCTCACACACACCCTCACACACATATGTGGAGCCTCACACACACCTCACACAAATCTGTGGAGCCTCACACACACCCACACACACCTCACACAAATCTGTGGAGCCTCACACACACCCACACACACCTCACACACATCTGTGGAGCTTCACACACACCCACACACACCTCACACACATCTGTGGAGCCTCACACACATCTGTGGAGCCTCACACACACCCACACACACCTCACACACATCTGTGGAGCCTCACACACACCCACACACACCTCACACGTCTGTGGAGCCTCACACACACCCACACACACCTCACACAAATCTGTGGAGCCTCACACACACCCACACACACACCTCACACACATCTGTGGAGCCTCACACACACCCACACACACCTCACACACATCTGTGGAGCCTCCTGTCCCTCTGACTCTCTCTCTCACACACCCACATATGCCGCACACACACACAGCACACACACCTACACACACACACCTCCCACACATTAACACATGTGAAATGATTAACACTGAACGTATTTGAAATGTATTTGAAAGGTCAAAAAGGCATATACATTAGTACTGAGAGCTTTGGAATCAACCAGTAAAACTGCAACTTTTCACACACAATATTACAACGTTTCAGTCATATGTTTCAGCTCTATATTATTTATTAGTTTTTACAGAATTTTAAATGAACAGAGACAGGTTAATAATTATTTAAAGACCTCGATACAAGTGCTGGGTTTAGTTGCTGAAGTATACTGCGGTTCTGGCGTGTTCAGTGAGACAGTAGGACTCCATTACCCAGGATCCTCTCTGTCCCGTTTGAAGGCTCCAGCTGCTTTGGTTGCAGCGTCTCCAACACAGAGTCATTGGCTGTGTTCGAAATAGACTACTACATACTGGATACTGCATACTGGACTCAGTATATACTGGATACTGCATACTGGTCCTCGTAGTAGTATGCAGTACAGTTTCCAGTATGCGACAAAAGCAAAGCATACTACGGGGTCACGTGATCGTAGCGTTGCATGATGGGATGCAGTACACCACGAAGATAGCTCTGTTCGCGTACTGGAATATTTTGCGGAAGTAGTAGGTCATCCGGGTATGTTTCGCGTACTGGAAATTTTCATTTTGGTCACATACTGCATACGGCATACTGACTTGGGGCTCGATCAGTACGCCAGTAGTATGTAGTAGACTATTTCGAACACAACCTCTGTCTATCAAACAGAACAAGCCACGCCCCCATGTACACACACACACACACACACACACACACACACACACACACACACACACACACACACACACACACACACACACACACACACACTCCCCCATGTACACACACACACACTCCCACCAATGCACGCACACACACACACACGCACGCGCGCACACACACACACACACACACACACTCACCAACCTCAGTCCTGAACTCCAACATCATAGCAGTCCAAAGCACTAAGAGAATCCTGCTGATGAGATTTCACCTGCCAAGCATCACGCTAGTGTGTCCCGGATGGCTATCCCTGCAGTGTGTGTGTGTGTGTGTGTGTGTGTGTGTGTGTGTGGAGGGGGTGCTATAGCCACAGCGGCCCAGGGGGCGGTGACACAGCCCCGTGCCCCACATCACATCCTGATCAGGCCTGTGTTTAGGGGGTGTGAGGATCAACTTTCCCCCCACACTGCCTGTGTGTCCACACGCCAACCAGCAGCTCACAGTGGCCTGCTGGGCTGGAGAGAAAGTCCCTCCTCACCTGGAATGCCATCGCACGGTAGCCCCACTGACACCAGCTCCACTCCACGCTACAGCGTGGCACAGCAGATACAGCTGTACAGCTCCACCGTCATACACAGCACTGCAAATACAGAACACAGCATAGCAGCTCCACGCCAGTGCACACTGTAGCTGTTCAAGTGACACTCAGTAGGTGTAGGGACTCGGTAACACAGCCTGCTACTGCATTGTCACCCCCTAGTTCCACATCAGTGGGTCGCAGCGTGTGAAGGACCGAGCAGAACCATCACACGACTTCAAACCTGCTAACCCCAAACCCAGCACACGTCAGGCCCGTGACAGCAGCCAAGACGTGGAAGAGACACGCTGGGGGAGGAGACAGTGGGCCATGCTGACACCACCCGGCAGGGTCTCTAACTCCACCTCCCTGACACCACCCGGCAGGGTCTCTAACTCCACCTCCCTGACACCACCCGGCAGGGTCTCTAACTCCACCTCCCTGACACCACCCGGCAGGGTCTCTAACTCCACCTCCCTGACACCACCCGGCAGGGTCTCTAACTCCACCTCCCTGACACCACCCGGCAGGGTCTCTAACTCCACCTCCCTGACACCACCCGGCAGGGTCTCTAACTCCACCTCCCTGACACCACCCGGCCTGTTCTCCTCTAACTCCACCTCCTTGGGAAAAAAAAATTTATATATTTAAATAAATAAAAACGCACCGAGTTTTCATTATGCTCCTGGGAGATACACCACTTAAAAATCACACCATTATCATTTCTCACACACCAAACAGCTTGCACATTTTTATGCCGACATAATTGGCCGAGCACGTCAGACACGCGAGCGCAACACGGGCCGTTCGGACCCGCCTCACTCCTCCCACTCACCACACCAGAAAGGTCAAATAAATAGCCACTTAAAACGGCTGTCAGAAAGCCGCCATGCACTCAGATTACAGCGCAGTGATTTACGTGAACCCTGTAGCTGCCGGAAATGGAGAGGACAGGACGGGGAGACAGGACGGGCAGGACAGGACAGGACAGGACGGGCAGGGTGGAGAGGCAGCGCATAGAGCCACGTCAATCCTGCCTGGGGGGGGGGGGGGGGGGGGTAGCTCTCTCCACACATACAGAGTACGAGCTTCTCATCAGATGAGCGATTGGCCCCATTTGAACAAGGTGAGTTTAACAAATGAGCTAATATCAGTTTTCAAAGCACGGTATACATCCAATCAGTCAAATGGCCCCAACCAATCACACAGGGGTCTTAAGTGTGTACATGTTTAAAACAATCTTCCCTTCCTGCGTGTCACCACATAAACATCCATCACGGTGACGGGGCGTGGGCCAAACCCCAGCTCCCCTCCTCCGGGGCCTCGCCACTCAGTCAGACCAGCAGTTGTCTTTAATTACGCCTGCAGATAAAGGGAGACGTGGCCGGGGCCGGGGAAGATTAACTGGGGGCCTATTTGATCACATTTGACTAATTTCTGGCATAAATCTTCACCTGCGCAGCAGCGTGGCCAGACGGTTATTACAGCACAGCCACGTCACCGCTCCCTTTGCTCGTGTTGGGAGGATCAGAGCCAGGAGCCCTACAGGAGGTGTGAAGATCTCCAACGTGCTGGAGTTCTGCTGAAGAGTCCTCACCAGCACACACCCTCCGCACTAAACACGCAGTGAGAGATACTCCAATGAAACTTTTTCCATTTTGTTTTCATTTATTCTTTGGAGATAAACTAAAAATTAAAAGATTAACGGTTTGTCCCCAAGAATTAAGGAGATATGCAAATAATGCCAAAGTGTTGCTTGTATCCATTAAATGAAATGGAAAAGCAATTAGCCAGAATTTGCATTATGAACTAATTGGATCTATGTAGCAAGGCAATGCAGAGTTCAACAGTTTAGAATTCAATCTGATTTACTCTCCTCTCCATTACTCAGGCATTAGCAGATAATATCATTTGCATAAGTTGTGTCTAATTTGCAAGCATTGCAAGCAGGAGAGAGAGAGAGAGAGAGAGAGAGAGAGAGAGAGAGAGAGGAGAGAGAGAGAGAGAGAGAGAGAGAGAGGTGCGTTACATGCAAGCAGGAGAGAGACGCGTGTTGCATGGTTGTCGAGCCAGGGAGACCTTTCTATAAACATCAATGAATATGCCAGCAAAGCCAGTAAAATTGGCATTGTGCTCTGGCAGGCACAGTTATCCAGAGTCTCGGAGGTCTTCATGAACGTTGAGGGTCTTCACTACAGTTCACCTAAACCTCTCCACACGCTGGAATTACAGGCACACCTGCACTTAATGAGGCACTGATTAGGTGAGCACCTCAACCAGGCCTCAGGGCATGGTGTAGTCTGGTGGAGGGCGTGGTTTAGTCTGGTGGAGGGCGTGGTGTAGTCTGGTGGAGGGCGTGGTGTAGTCTGGTGGAGGGCGTGGTGTAGTCTGGTGGAGGGCGTGGTTTAGT